>NW_026975029.1:3275548-3575548 GCF_030014295.1 Loxodonta africana
CTTATATTCTTCATTCTATACTTTGCATTCTATAGTCTTTATTCTACATTGTATATTTTATATTCTTCTGTATTCTATATTTATATTCTTTTTTCTTCTATATTCTGTATTCTTTATGCTATATTCTTGTGTAATGTATATTCTACATTCTTCTTTATTCCAAATCCTCTATACGCTATATTCTTCTATTTTCAAAGTTCTTTTATATTCTGTATTCTATCTTCAGTGTTCTATGTTCCATATTCTATATTGTATATTCTCTATATTCTATAATCTATGTTCTTCTATATTCTATATTTTTGTATATTCTATATTCTGTATTCTATACTCGATGTTCTATATTCTATATTTTTCTACATACACTACTCTTCTACATTCCATATTGCATATTTCATATTCTATATTCTACATTCTGCATTCTATATTTTAAATTCTTCTCTATTCTATGTTCTGCATTCTATAGCCCATATTCCATATTGTATATTCTTCATTCTAAAATCTATATTCTATTTTCTGTGTTCTATATTTTTCTAGATTCTAGATAGTATATTTTTGTATATTCTATGTTCTATATTAAATCTTCTATTTTCTAAATATTTACATATACTATATTTTTCTGTATTCTATATTCCATATTGAATACGGAAGAAAATAGAATATAGAATTTAGAATGTAGAATATAGAATACAGAATATACAAGAATATTGTATATAGAAAAATATAGAATATAGAACATCAAATATAGAATACAGAGTATGGAATATAGAATATGCAAAAACAGAATATAGAAGAACATATAGAATATACAGAATTTAAAATATAGAATATGGAACAGAACACTGAATATAGAATACAGAATATAAAAGAACTTTGAAAATAGAAGAATAGAGTGTATAGAGGATTTGGAATAGAGAAGAATATAGAACATACATTATAGCAGAACGAAACATAAATAATACAGAATATAGAAGAAAATAAAATAGAGATTTAGAATATGAATATAGAAGAATATAAAATGTACAATGTGGACTACAGATTATAGAATGCAAAGTATAGAATGAAGAATATAAGAGAATATAGAATATAGATTATAAATTATACAATAAGGAAGATTATGGAATATAAAAAATATAGAATGTAAAATATAGAATATAAGAGAACATAGAGTATGGTATATAGAAGAATATAGAATGTTGAATATAGTAAAAAAGAATGGGGAATATAGAATACTCAAAAATAAAGTATACGTAAAAATATAGAAAATAGTAGATTTAATATAGAACATAGAATATACAAAAATATAAAATCTAGAATATAGGATCTAGAAGAATACAGAATGTAGAATATAGAAGATTTTAGAATATAGAATGTAGAATATACAATATGGAATATAGAATACTGAATATAAAATGTGCAATTTAGAATACAGAATGCAAAGTATAAAATGGAGAATAGAGATTGTAGAATATAGAAGATTATAAACTATACAATATAGAAGATTGTGGAATGTAGAATGTAAAATATAGAATACAGGAGAACAGAGAATATGGAATATAGAAGAATATAGAATGTTGAATAGAGTATAAAGACTACGGAATATAGAATACACAAAAATATAGTATATGTAAAAATATAGAAAATAGAAGATTGAATATAGAATATAGAAAAATATAGAATCTAGAAGAATATAGAATGTATAATATATAGAATACAAAATGTAGAATATAGAAGATTTTAGAATATAGACTGTAGAATATACAATATGGAATATAGAATACAGAAGAATATAGTTTAGAGAAAAATATAGAATATAGAACTTAGAACACTGAACATAGAATAGAGATTATGGAATATAGGATATAGGAAAAGATAGAATATAGAAGAACATAGAAATTAGAATGTGGAATATAGAATGTAGAAAAATTTAGGGTATAGAATATTAAATATAGAAGGATATAGTATATACAATATTGAATATAGAACACAGAATATAAAAGAATATAGATACAAGGAGAATATACAAGAATATGGAATATAGAAGTATATAAACAAGAATATATAAAATATACATTAGAGAAGAATACAGAATATAGAAGAATATCGAATATAAATTTAGAATATAGAATACAGAAGGCTATAGAAAATACAAGAAAAAGAATATAGTAAAATGTGGAATACAGAATATGGAAGAATACAGAATATAGAAGGTTTACAATATAGAATGCAGAAGAATATAGAATATACATTATAGAAGAATATACACAGTAGAAGACTACACAATACAGAATATAGATTATAGAAGAACATAGAATATAGAATTTAGAATATAGGAAGTAGAATATAGAATATAAAATATAGAAAAAAGAGTATAGAATACAGAATGCAGCGTACATAATATAGAAAATTATGGAATGTAGAATGTAAAATACAGAAGAATATAGAATACAGAATGTAGAATATAGCATATAGAATATGGAACATAGAATATGCCATACAGAAGAATATAGTATATAGAAAAATAAAGAGTATAGAACACAGAACGTTGAATATACAATATAGAGTATGGAATATAGAACCTAAAATATGGAAAAATATAGAAATAGAATATAAAAGAATATAGAACATAGAAAAATGTACAATTCAGAAAGTAGAATATAAAATACAGAATATAGAAGAATTTACAATATTGAATATTGACTAAGGACTATAGAATATAGAGGAAAACAGTATACAGAAGAACATAGAACATGAAGATACAATACAGAATAGAGAATATGGAAAAAATAGAAATAGAATATAAAAGAATATAGAATTTAGAATGTAGAATATAGAATATAAAATACAGAATATAGAATATAGAAGAATTTAGAACATAGAATATGGACTATAGAGTATAGAAGAAAATGGAACATAGAATGTAGAATGGAGAACAGAATATGGAAGAGACTAGAGAAGAATAAAGGATATTGAAAAATTTAGAATATAGAATGTAGACTGTAGAATATTGAATATAGAATTTAGAATGTACGATATAGAATATAGCAGTTAGAAGAATATAGATTATAACAGAAGAATATAGAATGTAGGATAAGAATGTAGAAGAGTATAGAATACAGAACATAGAAAGTAGAATATAGAATGCAGAATATGGAATATAGAACATATAGAGAATATACTATATAAAAATATAGAATATAGAACATCAAATATGGAATATAGAATACAGAGTATGGAATAGAGAATATAGAAAATACAGAGTAGAGATACATATAGAATAGAGTATGTATAAAGTAGAATACAGAATATGGAATAAAAACAGAATACAGAAGAATATAGAATATAGAAGATTCTGGAATATAGATTCTAGAATTAAATATGGAAGATGGAATATAAGAGAATATAAAAGAGAATATAGAATGTAGAATATAGTTTACAGAATATGCAAAATAGAATACAGAAAATTATAAGAAATATAGAAAACAACATTGAATATAGAATACACACAATGGAATATAGAAAAAGACAGAATTTAGAATGTAGAATACAGAATATAAAATAAAAAAATACATAATATACAGAATATAAAAAATATACATTATTGAATATAGAACACTATGGAACATAGAATGTAGAACGTAAAAAACAGAAAATACAGTATAGAAGAATATACGATACAGACTATAGGAGAATATAGAGTATAGAATGTAGAATACAGAAAATTGTATAGAAAAATATAGAATATAGAAAAAGAACATTGAATATAGAACACAGAGTATGGAATATAGAAAATATAGAGTATAGAAATATATAGATCATAGAATATAGAATGTAGAATACAAAATATAGAATATAAAATAAAAAATAAAGAACACAAAATATAGAGGAATATAGATTATAGAATATAGAAGATAAAGGAATATAGAATGTAAAATACAGAATATACATATAGAAGAATATAGAATACAGAATATAGAAGAATGTAGAAGGAAGAATGTAGAATATGGAATATAAAAAATAGATTTCAGAAAAATATAGTAAATAGAAAAATATAGAAGAATATGGAAAAATACAGAATTTAAAATGTAGAATGTAGAAGGAAGAATGTAGAATATGCAATATGAAATATGCAATATAGAATATAGAAGAATATTGTATGTAGAAAAATAGAGAATATAGAACATTGAATACAGAATACAGAGTATGGAATATAGAAAATACAATAATAGAGAATACAGAAGAACATAGCTTATAGATTACAGAGAATTTAAAATATAGAATATGGAACATGGAACACTGAAGATAGAATACAGAATATAAAAGAACTTTGAAAATAGAAGAATATAGTGTATAGAGGATTTGGAATAAAGGTGAATATAGAACATACATTATAGAAGAATATAGCATAAAGAATACTGAATAGACAAGAAAATAGAATATAAATTTAGAATATAGAATACAGAAGAATATAAAATGTACAATGTAGAATACAGAATATAGAATGAAGAATATAGAAAAATATAGATTACATACTACAGAAGCTTATAAATTATACAATATAGATTATGGAATATGGAATGTAGAATGTAAAATATAGAATGTAGGAGAATATAGAATAGGGAATATACAAGAATATAGCATGTTGAATATAGTATAAAGAATTTGGTATAAACAATATGGAATATAGAATAGACAAAATTATAGTATATATAAAAATATAGAAAATAGAAGATTGAATATAGAACATAGAATATAGAAAAATATAGAATCTAGAATATAGAATCTAGAAGGATATAGAATACGGGGTGTAGAATACAGAAGATTTTAGAATATAGAATGTAGAATATACAATATGGACTATAGAATACAGAAGAATATAGTATAGAGAAAAATGTAGAATATAAAACATCGAATGTAGAATATAGAGTATGGAATATAGGATACAGGAAAATATAGAATATAGAATTTAGAATGTGGAATATAGAATGTAGAAGAATTTAGAATATGGAATATAGGATATAGAAGGATATAGTATATAGAAGAATATTGAACATAGAACACAGAAGATACAATACAGAATATAAAATAATATAGAAAAGAGTAGAATATAGAATATACAAGAATATGGAATGTAGAAGAATATAAACGAGAATATAGATAATAGAATATACATTACAGAAGAATATAGAAAACAGAATGTAGAAGAATATCAAATATAAATTTAGAATATAGAATATAGAAGGCTATAGAAAATACAAGAAAAAGAATATAGTAGAATGTGGAATACAGAATACTGAAGAATAGAGAATATAGAACAACTAGAATAAAAAATACAGAAGAAAATAGAATATACATTATAGAATATTCACAATAGAAGACTATACAATGCAGAATATAGATTATAGAAGAACATAGAATACAGAATTTAGAATATTGAAAGTAGAATATAAAATATAGAAAAAAGACTACAGAAGAAAGAATATAGAATATAGAAAATTATGGAATGTAAAATGTAAAATATAGAAAAATATAGAATACAGAAGAATACAGAATGTAGAATATAGCATCATATAGAATATGGAACATAGAATATACCATACCGAAAAATATAGTATATAGAAAAATAATGTAGAACTTAGAACTTTGAATATACAATATGGAATACAGACTATGGAATATAGAACCTAGAATATGGAAAAATATAGAAATAGAATATAAAATAATATAGAACATAGAAGAATATAGAATGTAGAATATGTACTGATGAATATAGAGGAATATAGTATATAGAAGAACAAAGAACATAAAAGATACATTACAGAATATAAAAGAAAAATAAATATAGAAGAATATAGAGTATAGAAGATTCTGGAATATGGAAAATAGGAGAATGTAGACTATATTTATAGAAGAATATAGAATACTGAAAAATATAGAATACAGAATATAGGAAAGCATAGAGCATAAACTTAGGATATAGAAGATATAGGATATAGAATGCAGAATATAGAAGAATAAAGAATATAGATGACGGACTACAGAATATAGAAGATAGAACGTAGAAGAAAATAGAATATTGACAAATATGGAATATAGGGTATAGGATATACACTGTTGAAAAGTATAGAATAGAGAAAGTAGAAGAATATAGATTACAAAATATAGAAGAATAGAGAATAGAGAATACAGAATAGAGAATATAAGAGAATAGATTACAGAAGAATATAGAGATTAGAAGGTAGAATATACAATAAAAAATAGAATATAGAGAAATATAGAACTCAGAAAAATTTAGAATATAACATATAGAATATAGAAGAAAATGGAATATAGAATGCAGAACATAGACTATGGAATAGAGAAGAATAAAGATTATTGAAAAATTTAGAATAGAGAATGTAAACTGTGAAATATTGAATATAGAATTTGGAATGTACAATATAGAATACAGCAGATAGAAGAATATAGATTATAACAGAAGAATATAGAATGTAGAATAAGAATGTAGAAAAGTATAGAATACAGAACATAGAAGAATATAGAATGCAGTATGTAGAATATGGAATATAGAATGTAGAATAAAGAAAACAGTATATAAAAAATTTAGAATATAGAACATCGAGTATGGAATATAGAATACAGAGCATGGAATGAAGAAGATAGAAAAATATAATAAAGATAAATATAGAAGAGTATGTACAAAGTGAAATATAGAATATAAAATATAGAATAAAGAACATAGAATATTGAAGATTATAGAATATAGAAGATTCTGGAATATGGAACGTAGAATTAAATACAGACTATAGAATACAGAAGATGGAATATAAGAGAATACAGAATGTACAATATAGTATATAGAATATGCAATATTTGATATATAATATAGAAAATTATAGAATATAGAAAAAATATTGAATATAGAATACAGACAATGGAATATAGAAAAATGAAGAATTTAGAATACAGAACGTAGACTACAGAACATAGAATATAAAATATAGAATAAAAAATACATAATATAGAGAATATACATTATAGAATATAGAAGATTATGGAATATAGAATGTAAAATACAGAATATACAATATACAAGAATATATGATACAGAGCATAGAAAAATAGAGTATAGAAGGTAGAATATAGAATACAGAAATCATACAGAAAAATATAGAATATAGAAAAAGAACATTGAATATAGAACACAGAAAAATATAGCATAATGAATACAGATTATAGAAGAAAATAGAATATAAATTTAGAATATAGAATACAGAAGAATATAAAATGTACAATGTAGAATACAGAATGCAAAGTATAGAATGAAGAATATAGATTATAGAATATAGAAAACTATAAATTGTACAATACAGAAGATTATGGAATATAGAATGTAGAATGTAAAATATAGAATATAGGAGAACATAGAATACAGAATATAGAAGAATATAGAATGTTGAATATAGTATAAAGAATATGGAATATAGAATACACAAAAATATAGTGTATGTAAAAATATAGAAAATAGAAGATTGAATATAGAATACAGAAAAAGATAGAATATAGAATCAAGAAGAATATAGAATGTAGAATATAGAAGATTTTAGGATATAGAATGTAGAATATATAATATGGAATATAGAATAAAGAAGAGTATAGTACAGAGAAAAATATAGAATATAGAACATGGATCATCGAATATAGATTAGAGAGTATGGAATAGATGATATAGGAAAATTTAGAATATAGAAGAACATTGAATTTAAAATGTGGAACATAGAATATAGAAGAATTTAGAATATAGAAGGATTTAGTATATAGAAGAATATTGAACATATAACACAGAAAATAGAATACAGAATATAAAAGAATATAGAAAATAGTAGAATATAGAATATACGAGAATATGGAATATAGAAGAATATAAACAAGAATATAGATTATAGAATATACATTCTAGAAGAATATAATATATAGAATACAGAATACAGAAGAATATCGGATATAAATTTAGAATATAGAAGGCTATAGAAAATACAAGAAAAGGAGATAGTAGAATGTAGAATACAGAATGTTGAAGAATACAGAATATTGAAGAATAGAGAATATAGAAGAATTAAAAAATAAAATACAGAAGAATATAGAATATACATTCTAGAAGAATATTCACAATAGAAGACTATATAATACAGAATATAGATTATAGAAGAACATGGAATACAAAATTTAGAATATAAAATATAGAATAAAGACTATAGAATACAGATTATAGAAAATTATGGAATGTAGAATGTTAAATATAGAAGAATTTAGAATACAGAATGTAGAATGTAGAATGTAGAATATAGAATATGGAACATAGAATATACCATACAGAAAAATATAGTCTATAGAAAAATAAAGAATATAGGACATAGAACTTTGAATATATAATATAGAATACAGAGTATGGAATATAGAACTTAGAATGTGGAAAAATGTAGAAATAGAATATAAAAGAGTATAGAACATAGAATATAGAATGTAGAATATAAAATACCAGAATATAGAATATAGAAGAATTTAGAATGTAGAATACAGAATATGGACTATAGAATATACAGGAATATAGTATATAGAAGATACGTTACAGAATATAAAAGTAAAAAGAATATAGAAGAATATAGAGTACAGAAGAATATGGAATATGGAAAATAGGAGAATGTAGAATATAATTATAGAAGAATATAGAATATTGAAAAATATAGAACACAGAATATTGGGAAACATAGAGCATAAATTTAGAATATAGAAGATATAGGATATAGAATGCAGAATATAGAAGAATAAAGAATATAGATGACAGACTACAGAATATAGAAGATAGAACATAGAAGAAAATAGAATATTGACAAATAGGGAATATAGGTATAGGATATACACTATTGAAGAATAGAGAATAGAGAAAGTAAAAGAATATAGATTACAAACTATAGAATATAGAATGTAGAATAAAGAATACGGAATAGAGAATATTAGATTACAGAATATAGAATATAGAGATTAGAAGGTAGAATATACAATAAAAATATAGAATATAGAAGAATATAGAATTCAGAAAAATTTAGAATATATAATGTAGAATTAGGAGAAAATGGAATATAGAATGTAGAATGGAGAACAGAGACTATGGAATAGAGAATAGAGAAAAATAAAGAATATTGAAAAAATTAGAATAGAGAATGTAGACTGTAGAATATTGAATATAGAATTTAAAATGTACAATATAGAATATAGCAGCTAGAAGAATATAGATTATAACAGAAGAATATGGAATGTAGAAGAGTATAGAATACAGAACATAGAAGAATATAGAAAATAGAATGCAGACTATAGAATATGGAATATGGAATGTAGAATATAGGAGAATATAGGATATAAAAATATAGAATATAGAACATTGAATATGGAATACAGAATACAGAGTATGGAATACAGAATATAGAAAATATAGAATAGAGATGAATATAGAATAGAGTATGTACAAAGTAGAATATAGAATGTAAAATATAGAATAAAGAACATAGTAGAATACAGAATATACAAGTTTCTGGAATACAGAATGTACAATTAAATATAGAATATAGAAGATGGAATATAAGAGAATATAGAATGTAGAATATAGTATACAGAATATGCAGTATGGAATATAGAATACAGAAAATTATAAAAATATAGAATATAGAAAAAACATTGAGTATAGAATACAGACAATGGAATATTGAAAAATATAGAATTTAGAATATAAAAAATAGAAAAATACATAATACAGAGAATATACATTATAGAATATAGAAATTATGGAATGTAGAATGTAAAATACAGAATATACTATATAGAAGAATCTATGATACAGACTATAGAAGAATACAGAGTATAGAACGTAGAATATAGAATACAGAAAATTATATAGGCAAATATAGACTATAGAAAAAGAACACTGAATATAGAACACAGAGTATGGAATATAGAAAATAAAGAATATAGAGGAATATAGAATACAAAATATAAAATATGAATTAAAGTATAAAGAACACAGAATATAGAAGAATATAGATTATAGAATATGGAAGACAATGGAATGTCAAATATATAATGTAAAATACGGAATATACAATTTAGAAGAATATAGAATACAGAATATACAAGCATATAGAATATAGCAGGAAGAATGTAGAATATGAAATATAGAATACAGAAAAATATAGTATATAGAAAAATATAGAACATAGAAAAATACAGAAGAACTTAAAATATAGAACTTAGAACACAGAATATGGAATAAAGAACAGAGAATATAGAAGAATTTAAAAGATAGAATGCAGAATATAGAATATGTTATATGCAATATAGAAGAATATTGTATGTAGAAAAATATAGAATACACATCAAATATAGAACACAGAGTATGGAATACAGAATATACAAAAATATAGAATATAGAACATAGAAGGATATAGATTATAGAAAATAGAGAATTTAAAATATAAAATATGGAACATAGAACACTGAAGATAGAATACAGAATATAAAAGAACTTTGAAAACAGAAGAATAGAGTGTATAGAGGTTTTGGAATACATTACAGAAGAATATAGCATAAAGAATACAGAATATAGAAGAAAATAGAATATAAATTTAGAATATAGAATACAGAAGAATATAAAATGTACAATGTAGAATACAGGATATAGAATGAAGAATATAGATTATAGGATATAGAAGATTATAAACTATACAATATAGAATATTATGGAATATAGAATGCAAAATATTTTTTTAGTAGAATATGGAATATAGAATGTTGAATATAGTGTGAATAATATGGAATATAGAATACACAAAAATATAATATATGTAAAAATATAGAAAATAGAAGATTGAATATAGAACATAGAATATAGAAAAATATAGAATCTAGAATATATAATCTAGAAGAATGTAGAATGTAGAAGATTTTAGAATATAGAATGTAGAATATACAATATGGAATATAACGAACAGGCCCGAATAGCGGAGCCCCAAACGAACGAACAGGCCTGAACAGCAGAGCCCCGCAGGCAAGAAAAGGCCCGACCGGAGAGTCCCGCAGGCAAGTATAGGCCTGAACAGAGAGTTCCGCAGGCAAAAAGAGGCCTTAACGGAGAGTCCCGCAGGCCAGAATAGGCCCAAACAAAGATTCCCGCAGGCAAGAATAGGCCCGAATAGAGGAGCCCCGCAGGCAAGAATATGACCGAACACAGCCCCGCAGGCAAGAATAGGAACGAAGGGAGAGTCCTATAGGCAACAATATTCCCGAACGGAGATTCCCGCAGGCAAGAATAGGTCGGAATAGAGGAGCCCCGCAGGCAAAAATGGGCCCGAGCGAAGAATCCCGCAGGTCAGAATGGGCACAAATGGAGATTTCCACAGGCAAGAATAGGCCCGAATAGAGGAGCCCCGCAGGCAAGAATAGGCCCAAACAGAGTCCCACAGGCAAGAACAGGCCCTAACGGAGAGTCCCGCAGGCAAGAATAGGCCCGAACAGAGAGTCCTGCAGGCAACAATAGGCCCGAACACAGAGGTCCACAGGCAAGAATAGACCCGAACAGAGAGGCCCGCAGGCGAGAATAGACCCGAATGGAGATTCCTGCAGGCAAGAATAGTCCCTAATGCAAAGTCCCGCAGGCAAGAATAGGTGTGAACGAATGATCTCATAGACAAGAATAGGACCGAACAGAGTGTCCCACAGGCAAGAATAGGCCCGAATAGAGGAGCCACGCACGCACGAACAGGCCTGAATAGCGGAGAACTGCACGTATGAACAGGCACCAATTACCGAGCTCCGTATGCACGAACAAGCCCAAAGAGGAGCCCCGCAGGCAAGAGGAGGCCTGAAGGGAGAGTTCTGCAGGTAAGAATAGTCCCGAAGGAGAGTTCTGCAGAAAAGAATAGGCCCGAGTAGAGGAGCCATGCAGGCAAGAATAGGCCCAACAGAGTCCCGCAGGCAACAATAGGCCGGACCGGTGATTCCCGCCTCCAAGAATAGACACGAACCGAGAGTCCCGCCGGCAAGTACAGGCCCGAACGGACAGTCCCGCAGGCGAGAATAGGCCCAAACGGAGAGTCCCGCAGATGAGAATAGGCCAGAACCGAAAGTCCCGCAGTCAAGAATAGGACCGAATGGAGATTCCGGCAGGCAAGAATAGGCCCCAACAGAGGAGCCCCGGAGGAAAGAATACGCCGGAATAGAGGAGTCCTATAGGCAAGAATAGGCCCAAACAGAGTTCCACAGGCAAAGATAGGCCCGAACGGAGAGTCCCGCAGGCGAGAACAGGCCGGAAGGGAGATTTCTGCAGGCTAGAATAGTCCTGAACAGAGAGTCCAAAAGGCAAGAATGGGCCCGAACAGAGAGTTCTGCAGGCAACAAAAGGCCAGAACGCAGAGGTCCGCAGGCAAGAATAGGCCCAAACGGAGAGTCCCGCAGGCGAGAACAGACGGAAACGAAGATTCTTGGAGAGAAGAATACGCCCGAAGAGAGTCCCACAGGCAAGAATAGGCCCAAATACAGCTGCCCAGCAGACAAGAATAGGCCCGAACAGGGTCCCAGAGGCAAGAATACGTCCGAATAGAGGAGAGCTTCAGGCAACAATAAGCCCTAACAGAGAGTTCCACAAGCAAAAATAGGCCTTAACACAGAGTCATGCAGGCAACAAAAGGCACGAACTGCAGAGTCCCACAGACAAAAATAGGCCCGGAGAGTCCCGCAGGCGAGAACAGACCCGAAAGGAGATTTCTGCAGACAAGAATAGTCATGTTTTCTGTCCATGTCACTCACCGGGGTATTTGCATACAATGTCATCAGCGGAATTAGTAGTCTCCGGAGAGGCTGCCACATGTCAGCAAGCTTCACCTGGCCACGGACCGCCCGTAATTTAGCTCCCCAATTAATCCCTACTCTCTAGACCTTCCAGATAGACTAGCAGATCTTCTCTGCCCATGGGCAACCAGTAGAGCCAGAAGCCTTCCCCCTTTGCTCTTTTGTCTCTAGGCACTCTGTCAGGCACTCCAAGCTGTGAAGTGACTCAGGGGGAGAAGGAAGAGATTTCAGAGAATGAACACATACAGAGAGAGAGAGGCAAGAGATGCTGAGTGGGGATGCCTTCCGTAATGACATCCTCAGGAAAGTGGGAAAGAGGTACTTGGCCTGCTCTGCCAATGCCCTGAACGAGTCCACACCAGGGGCTCCCTTGTGCCTGTGTAGCCTTTCCCAGGGTGTGCTCAAATCCTGTGGCCACTAGGTGTCATAGGTCACAATGGAGGTCCCTGTGACACCTGCCTGGTGGGCTGGATCTCTGCCATTGGCTCAGTCTTGTCACCAGGCCCATCATAAGCTCCGCCCCCTCCGGTGGGGGGACTGTCTCCATGGTGATGGCAAAGAAGCCTTACCCCGCACACACGGCCCTCACTTCACCTACCTGGCCTGCTGACCCTCACTCAGACCTCTGTGTTGATAAAAATGTACGCCAGTGCCCAGGTGTCAGCACCTGGGATAAAGAATTCGGAACCTTACCTGGGGCAGAAGGCAGCCTAGGTTAGCGGATACCTGGAAGTCTAGTGACTTGTGACACTGCTGCCAGTGACAAATGGTGACTCCCACACTCACATATCCCCTGGTGGCAGAATGATAGTGATGGGTGAAGAAACATTGCTGCAGAGCACACGTTCAATGGGGCACTGGCCAAAGGCCAGGGCCAGTAGGGGACGTCGTGGAGCTGAATGCCGAGCCAGTGCAGAGCTCAAGGTTTCCTCCTGTATGTGGCAAAGAGGTCAACCGTGTCCCCAAGTCCATGAACCACTGGACTGCTGGGGCCCAAGCTGCCAGGATTTCGGCCTTGTTTTCGGAGCTCGACCACATACGCTGCCTTCGTCCGGAGGCGGGGAGGTGTACACAGCAAAAATTTCGAAAAGGCAGTGTCTCCTCGATTTCCCTGGCATCAACCTTTTTGAGTGGCATGCTTTTTTTCCTAGTAGGATAAGGCACTGACGGAGAAAGGCAGGATTATGTGTACAAGAAAGGTGTGTGCTGAAAGGGTGACGACGTTGAGACCAGGCTGGGATCTTTAGTCCCAGGAAAGGCCCCTGGCAGGTGTGGGTAAATGTTCTCTGCCCATCCCAGTTGCCGGGGGAAGGTTTTCAACATACAAAGCAGCACCGAAAGTATTTGTCACCAGAGAGGTTGTATCTGCCCATAAGCTCCACCTGGCCAGGGTTCTCCACTACTCTATTGCCCATGTCAATCAACAGAAGCTAAGACCTTCCAGAGAGACTACCTGCTATTGTCTATGCACGGGGAAAGGGTACAGCCAGAAGCCTCCCATTTTCATCTCCAGGCTCTCTCTCAGGCCCCTCATACTTGTGATGTGTCTCAGGGGTAGAATGAAGAGATTTCTCTGAATGAACACATACACGGAGGGGCCATAGATGCTGAAGAAGGGCGCCTTGCCTACTGATATCCTAGCGTAAGTGGAAAAGAGGTATCTGCCTGCTGTCCCAGTGCGTGTCACGTGTCCACATCAGGGGTTGCCTAGTGTGAAGTTATTCCCTGGGTGCCCTAGATTTTGTGGCTAAAGACAGAAGGGGCAGTTGTGTGTCCATGGGTAAAATGGCGGGTTCTGAGGAACTGGCCGGTTAGGCTGGACCTCTCCTATTGGCTGAGTGTTTGTGACCTGTCCTCGTCAGAAGTTCTGGCCAGCCTTGGGTGGCTGTCTCCACGGTGATTGGGAAAGAAGCCTTAGGCCCCACACTCAGCCTTCACCCGGCCTACCTGGCCTCTTTACCCTCATCTAGAACGCGTGTGGATGAAAGAAAGGATGTCGGCCAGTGAGCACGTGTCCTGATTTCCTTGGAAGGATTAGGCTCCTTGCCTGGGCAGAAGACAGCCAAGGTCAGCCTGAGCCTAGACACCTAGTGACCTGTGACACTGCAGCCAGTGATAGATGTTGATTTCCATGCTCACGTATCCGCAGGTGGCGGATTCAGAGTGGTTGGACGAGAAGTGTAACTAGAGATCACACAGTCATGAGGGCACAGGCCAAGGGTCATAGAAAATACCTGAGGTCGTGGAGCTCTAGTGCAGCCATGATACAGGCCTCCCTCCTGTACATTCCAAAGAGGTGATCCATATGCCGGCATCTTCAGACTCTGGACTGCTGGGGCCCTGGATGCCCGGATTTCGGCCTTGTCTTCGAAGCAGTGACACACATGCAGTGTGCCACCGGAGGCTGAGGAGAGCAGAGGGGAAAATCTTGAAAATGGGACTTTGGTTGACTTTGCCTGTGCTCTCATTTGGATGAGTGGCATCCTGTGTTTCCTGGCAGGAGAAGGCATTCGTGGAGAGAGGTGGATTCCATGTGTGCAGGCAAAGTGTGTGCTGAGATGATGAGTCACTGGAGACCAGGGTGGACTCTTCAGACTCAGGATAGACCTCTGGCAGGTATGTGTCAATGTTTTCTGCCCATGGCACTCACCGGGGTATTTGCATACAATGTTATCAGCGAAATTAGTAGTCTCCGGAGAGGCTGCCACATGTCAGCAAGCTTCACCTGCCCGGAGTCCGCCCGTGATGTAGCTCCCCAATCAATCACTACTCTCTAGACCTTCCAGATAGACTGCCAGATCTTCTTTGCCCATGGGTAAGCAGTACAGCCAGAGGCCTTCCCCCTTTGCTCTTTCGTCTCTAGGCACTCTGTCAGGCACTCCAAGGTGTGAAGTGACAAGGGGGAGAAGGAACAGATTTCAGACAATGAACACATACACAGAGAGGCAAGAGATGCTGAGTGGGGATGCCTTGTGTACTGATATCCTCAGGAAAGTGGGAAAGAGGTACCTGGCCTGCTATACAAACGCCCTGAACCAGTCCGCACCAGGGACTCCCTTGTGCCTGCGTAGCCAGTCCCAGGGTGTGCTCAAATCCTGTGGCCACTAGGTGTCATAGGTCAAAACAGAGGGCCTTGTGCCATCCGCCTGGCAGGCCGGATCTCTGCCATTGGCTCAGTCTTGTCACCAGGTCCATCATTAGCTCCGCCCACTCTTCCGGTGGAGGACTGTCTCCATGGTGATGGTAAAGAAGCCTTAGCCAATCCCACCCAGCCTTCACTTCACCTACCTGGCCTGTTGACCCTCACTCAATCCTCTGTGTTGATAAAAATTTATGTCCACCCGTGCCCAGGTCTTAGCATCTGGGATAAAGGACTCGGGACCTTGCCTGGGGTAGAAGGCAGCCTAGGTCAGTGGGTACCTGGAAGTCTAGTGACTTGTGACACTGCTGCCAGTGACAAATGGTGACTCCCACACTCACACATACCCTGGTGGTAGAATGATAGCGATGGGTGGAGAAACATCGCTCCGGAGCACACATTCAATGGGGCACCGGCCAAAGGCCAGGGCCAGTAGTGGATGTCGTGGAGCTGAATGGCGAGCCAGTGAAGGGCCAAAGGATCCCTCCTGTATGTGGCAAACAGGTCATCCGTGTCCCCACGTCCATAAACCACTGGACTGCTGGGTCCCAGGCTGCCAGGATTTCGGCCTTGCCTTCGCAGCCCGGCCACATACGCAGCCTTCCACCGGAGGCGGGGACATGGAGACAGCAAAAATTTAGAAAATGGCAGTGTTTCCTCGGTTTCCCTGATACCCGCTTTTTGAGCGGTGAGGTTTTTTTCCTAGTAGGATAAGGCACTGACGGAGAAAGGCAGGATGATGTGTGCGGGAAAGGTGTGTGCTGAGACGGTGACAACGTTGAGACCAGGTTGGGATCTTTAACCCCGGGAAAGTCCCCTGGCGGGTGTGGGTCAATGTTCTCTGCCCCCCACTTGGCAGGGGGCGGTTTTTAGTATACAAAGCAGCAGCGGAATTATTCCTCGCTGGAGAGGTTGCATGTGCCCACAAGCTCCACCTGGCCAGGGTCCACCCCTGCTGTATTGCCCATGTCAATCAACAGAAGCTAAGACCTTCCAGAGAGACTACCTGCTATTCTCTACCCACGGGGAAGCGGCACAGCCAAGAGCCTCCCCCCTTTCATCTCCAGGCTCTCTCTCAGGACCCTCATACTTGTGATGTGTCTCAGGGGTAAAATGAAGAGATTTCTCCGAATGAACACATAGAGAGAGGGGCCATAGGTGCTGAGGAAGGGCGCCTTGCCTACTGATATCCTAGCGTAAGTGGAAAAGAGGAACCTGCCTGCTGTCCCAGTGTGTCAAAAGAGTACACATCAGAGGTTGCCTACTGTGAAGTTATTCCCTGGGTGCCCTCGATTTTGTGGCCTAAGACAGAAGGGGCCGTTGTGTGTCCATGGGTAAAATGGAGAGCTCTGCGGAACTGGCCGGTTAGGCTGGACCTTTCCTATTGGCTCAGTGTTTGTGACTCGTCCCCGTCAGAAGTGCCGCCCAGCCTCCTGGTGGCTGTTTCCACAGTGACTGAGAAAGAAGTCTTTGACCCCGCACTCTGCCTTCACCTGGCCCACCTGGCCTCTTTACCCTCATCTAGACGGCTGTGTGGATGAAAGAAAGGATGTCGACCAGTGACCACGTGTCCTCATTTCCTTTGAAAGTTTAGGCTCCTTGCCTGGGCAGAAGACAGCAAGGTCAGCCTGAGACTAGATACCTAGTGACCTGTGACACTGCAGACAGTGATAGATGTTGATGTCCACGCTCAGGTATCCGCAGGTGGCGGATTCAGAGTGGTCGGAGGAGAAGTGTAACTAGAGATCACACACTCACGAGGGCACGGGCCAAAAGTCAGGGAAAATAGCTGAGGTCGTAGAGCTCTAGCGGAGCCAGTCTAGGGCCCAGGCCTCCCTCCTGTACGTAGCAAAGAGGTGATTCATATGCCATCATCCTCAGACTCTGGACTGCTGGGGCCCTGGATGCCCGGATTTCGGCCTTGTCTTCGGAGGAGTGTCGCACATGCAGTGTGCCACCAGAGGCTGTGGAGCAGCAGAGGGCAAAATCTTGAAAATGGGGGCTTCAGTTGACTTTGCCTGTGCTCTCCTTTGGCTGAGTGACATTGTGTGTTTCCTAGCAGGAGGAGGCATTCGTGGAGAGAGGTGGATTCCATGTGTGCAGGCAAAGTGTGTGCTGAGATGATGAGTCACTGGAGACCAGGGTGGAGACTTCAGACACAGAATAGGCCTCTGGCAGGTATGTGTCAATGTTTTCTGCCCATGGCACTCACCGGGGTATTTGCATACAATGTTATCAGCGAAATTAGTAGTTTCCGGAGAGGCTGCCACATGTCAGCAAGCTTCACCTGGCCGGAGTCCGCCCGTGATGTAGCTCTCCAATCAATCACTACTCTCTAGACCTTCCAGATAGACTGCCAGATCTTCTTTGCCCATGGGCAAGCAGTACAGCCAGAGGCCTTCCCCCTTTGCTCTTTCGTCTCTAGGCACTCTGTCAGGCACTCCAAGCTATGAAATGACTCAGGGGGAGAAGGAATAGATTTCAGACAATGAACACTTCCTGAGGGAGACAGAGAGAGAGAGGCAAGAGATGCTGAGTGGGGATACCTTGCGTACTGATATCCGCAGGAAAGTGGGAAAGAGGTACCTGGCCTGCTCTGCAAATTCCCTGAACCAGTCCGCACCAGGGGCTCCCTTGTGCCTGCGTAGCCTTTCCAGGTTGTGCTGAAATTCTGTGGCCACTAGGTGTCGTAGGTGAAAATGAAGAGCCCTGTGTCATCTGCCTGGTGGGCCGGATCTCTGCCATTGGCTGAGTCTCGTCACCAGGCCCATCATAAGCTCTGCCCCCTCTTCCAGCGGGGGGACTGTCTCCGTGGTGATGGCAAAGAAGCTTCAGCCCCGCCCATCTGGCCTTCACTTCAGCTACCTGGCCCGTTGAACCTCACTGAATCCTCTGTGTTGATAAAAATGAATGTCCGCCCGTCCTCAGGTGTCAGCATCTGGGATAAAGGATTCGGGACCTTGCCTGGGGCAGAAGGCAGCCTAGGTCAGTGGGTACCTGGAAGTCTAGTGACTTGGGACACTGCTGCCAGTGACAAATGGTGACTCCCACACTCACACATCCCCTGGTGGCAGAATGATAGTGATGGGTGGAGAAACATGGCTCTGGAGAACACGTTCCATGAGGCACCAGCCAAAGCAAAGGCCAGGGCCAGTAGTGGACGTCGTGGAGCTGAATGGCGAGTCAGTGAAGGGCCCAAGGATCCCTCCTGTATGTGGCAAACAGGTCATCTGTGTCCGCACGTCCATAAACCACTGGACTGCTGGGTCCCAGGCTGCCAGGATTTCGGCCTTGCCTTCGCAGCCCGGCCACATACGCAGCCTTCCATCGGAGGCAGAGACATGGAGACAGCAAATATGTGGAAACTGCCAGTGTCTCCTCGATCTTGGGAAATCTGAAGCATTAATGTTAAAGTGGAGTCTAATTCCCACAGTGGGAATTAAAATGGATACCCTGGGTGGTGCAAAATGTTAAGTACTTGAGTATAAACCAACAGGTTGGTGATTGGAACCCATCCATAGGCACCTCGGTAGATACTTCAGGTGATTTACTTCGGAAAATCACAGCCTTGAAAACCCTATATAGCAGTGCTATTCTGCCCACATGGGGCTGCCAAGAGTTGGAACCGACTGGAGGGCAACTAAAAAAAAACAACATTATAACTTGAAGTTTTTCAGTGTATCTAAGCTGAGACTGGTCCAAAGAGAAGAAAACTAGAGCTCTCTCATTCTCCATTTGAAAAGGAGAATTGAGATAGTGATGTTGGCCTCTGTCTAATGACAACATAGTCTATGATCTTTAGTCTTCTGATTCTTCACCACTCAGCTCATAATATATGTTACTGAGGCCCGATATACTATTTTTTACCCTCCTCACAATGAAATATTTATTATATACCAATAAATTTCAAATTAAAAAAAATTTGTTGAAGTATTATATGCTAATATGGTAACCAAGGGAAATGGCATAATTGCTATTTTGGAAAGCACTTAATTATATAATTGAAATTAAATAAAATACCTTTAGATAATAAAGTATCTAGAAATCTGTGCATATGTCCTCTAAACCGTGGAAATGATTTCTTTTTCGTACATTATTATGCAAAATACGGGAAACTAAATCCTTCATATTTATTCTTTATCAAGAAACTATAGTTTAAATGTGTAAAAATTATTGGAAAAAAGCCAACATCTTGAATTTGTGAGAGTACAATATGAAAGTTTTTCTACAGAGACAAATACCTGTAATTGATTAAGATATATATATATATAAAAATATGTCAGTGGAAAAGAGGAAGATCCTCAATGAGGTGGGTTGCCACAGTGGCTGCAACAATGAGCTCAAGCATAACAACGATTGTAAGGATGGCTCAGGACCAGGCAGTGTTTTGTTCTGTTGTGTATAGGGTCTCTATGAGTCAGAACCGACTCGACCGCACCTAACTACAACAACTATATATATATAGTAAGACCTTCTATTTGGGGAGTATCTTAGACATCTAGTGCTGCTATAACAGAAATGCCACAAGTGGATGACTTTAACAAAGAGAAATTTATTCTCTCATAGCCTTTAGGGTGGAAGAAAAAATTTAAGGCTTCAGCTCCAGTGGAAGGACTTCTCTTTCTGTCAGGTCCTTGGCGTCAATCTTCCCTTGGTCTAGGAGTTTCTCAGAACAAGAACTTCAGGTACACAGAACGTGCTCTGCTCTTTGTGCTGCTTTCTTGGTGGTATGAGGTCCCCATGTCTCTTAGGTCATTTCTTTCTTTTATATCTCAAAAGAGATTGGCTTAAGACACTATCTAATCTTGTAGATCTCATCAGTATAACTGCCACTAATCCATCTCATTCCCCCATGTGTCTGTCAGTTTGTCATACTGTGGGGGCTTGCATGTTGCTGTGATGCTGGAAGCTACGCCACTGGTATTCAGGTATCAGCAGGATCACCCATGGAGGACAGGTTTCAGCTGAGCTTCCAGACTAAGACAGACTAGGAAGAAGAACCTGAAGGTCTACTTCTGAAAATAATTAGCCAGTGAAAACCTTATGAATAGTGGCGGAACACTGTCTGACATAGTGCCAGAAGATGAGCCCCAGAAGATGGAAGGCTCTCAAAAGATGATTGGGGAAGAGCTTCCTTCTCAAATAAAGTCGACCTTAATGATGTGGATGGAGTAAAGCTTTTGGGACCTTCATTTGCTGATACGGCACTACTCAAAATGAGGAGACACAGCTGCAAAATCCATTAATTACGGGAACCTGGAATGTAAGAAGGATGAATCTAGGAAAATTGGAAACCATCAAAAATGAAAATCAACATTCTAGGTGTTAGTGAGCTGAAATGGACTGATATTGGCCATATCGAATAGGTCAGTCATATAGTCTACCATGCCGGGAATGACAACTTGAAGAGGCATGGTGTTGCATTCATCGTCGAAAAGAACATTTTAAGATCTATCCTGAAGTACAATGCTATCAGTGATAGGATAATATCCATATGCTTACAAGGACGACCAATTAATATGACTATTATTCAAATTTATACACCAATGAAGAAGTTGAAGATTTTTACCAAATTCTGTAGTCTGAAATTGACCGAACATGCAATCAGGATACATGGGTAATTACTGGTGATTGGAACGCAAAAGTTGGAAACTAAGAAGAAGGATTGGAATTTGGAAAATATGGCCTTGGTGATAGAAACAATGCTGGAGATTGAATGATAGGTTTTTGGGAGACCAACAACTTCTTTGCAAATACCTTTTTTACCAACATGAACAGTGACTATACACATGGACTTCACCAGATGGAATACACAGGAATCAAATCGACTACATCTGTTGAAAAAGATGATGAAAAAGCTTGATATCATCAGTCAGAACAAGGCCAGGGGCTGAGTCTGGAATGGACCATCAATTGCTCTTAAGCAAGTTCAAGTTGAAACTGAAGAAAATCAGAGCAAATCCACAAGAGCCAAAATATGACCTTGAGTATATCCCACCTGAATTTACAGACCACCTGAAGAATAGATTTGATGCGTTGAACAGATGAGTTGTGGAATCACATGAAGGACATCATATGTGAAGAAAGCAAGAGGTCATTGAAAAGACAGGCAAGAAAGAAAAGACCAAGATGGATGTCAGAGGAGACTCTGAAACTTGCGCTCAAACATCGAGCAGCTAAAGCAAAAGGAAGAAATGACAAAGTAAAAGAACTGAACAGAAGACTTCAAAGGGCGGCTTGTAGAAAGAGCTGGAGATAGAAAGCTAAAAGGGATGCACACGCTCAGCATTACTCCAGCTGAAAGAACTGAAGAAAAAAGTCAAGCTTCGAGTTGCAGTAGTGAAGGATTCTATGGGGAAAATATTAAGCAATGCAGGAAGCATCAAAAGAAGATGGAGGGAATACACAGAGTCATTACACCAAAAAGAATTAGTCCGCAGGCAACCATTTCAAGAAGTAGCAAATGATCAGGAACAATGGTACTGAAGAAAGGTATCCAACCTGTACTGACGTCATTGAGGAAAAACAAGGCTTCAGGAATTGATGGACTATCAATTGAGATGTTTCAACAAATGGATGCAGCGCTGGAAGTGCTCACTCATCTATGCCAAGAAATTTGGAAGAGAGTTTCCTGGCCAACTGACTGGAAGAGATCCATATTTATGCCTATTCCCAAGAAAGGGGATCCAACCTAATGAGGAAATTATCAAACAATACCATTAATATCACATGTAAGCAAAATTTTGCTGAAGATCATTCAAAAGTGGCTGAAGCAATATATTGACACAGAACTGCCAGAAATTCAGGTCAGATTCAGAAGAGGACATGGAACCAGGGATATCATTGCTGATGTCAGATGTATCCTGGCTGAAAGCAAAGAATATCAGAAGGATATTTACCTGTGTTTTATTGACTATGCGAAGGCATTCAACTGTGTGGATCATAAAAAAATTATGGATAACATCATGAAGAATAGGAATGCCAGAACGCTTAAATGTGCTCATGAGGAACCTGTTTATAGACCAAGAGACAGTTGTTTGGACAGAACAAGGGGATACTGAGTGGTTTAAAGTCAGGAAGGTGTGCATCAGGTTTGCATCCTTTCACCATACCTTTTCAATCTGTATGCTGAGAAGCTGGACTATATGAAGAGGAACGGGGCATCACGATTGGAGGATAAGTCCTTAACACCCTGCATTATGCAGATGACACAACCTTGCTTGCTGAAAATGAAGAGGAATTGAAGAACTTACTGATGAAGATCAAAGACCTTCAAGATGGATTACACCTCAAAATAAAGGAGACAAAAAATCCTCGCAACTGGACCAATAAGCCACATTCTGAAAAATGGAGAAAAGATTGAAGTTGTCAAGGATTTCATTTTACTTGGATACACAATCAACACCCATGGAGACAGCAGTCAAAGAATCAAAAGCTGCATTGCATTGGGCAGATCTGCTGCAAATGACCTCTTTAAAGTGTTGAAAAGCAAAGATGTCACCTTGAAGACTAAGGTGCACCTGACCTAAAAAAAAAAAGGGGGGGGTATTTTCAGTCACATCTTATGTGTTTGAAAGCTGGACAGCAAATTAGGAAGAGTGAAGCAGAACTGACGCCTTTGAATTGTGTTGACAAAGAATATTGGATATACCATGGACTGTCAAAAGAATGAACAAATTTGTCTTGGAGGAAGTACAACCAGAATGCTCCTTAGAAGCAACGATGGCAAGACTGCGTTTTCCATACTTTGGACATGTTGTCAGGAGCGATCAGTCCTTGGAGAAGGACATCATGCTTGGTAAAGTACAGGGTCAATGGAAAAGAGGAGGACTCTTAATGAGATCTATTGCCACAGTGGCTGCAACAAGGGCCTCAAGCGTAGCAATGATTATAAGGATGGTACAAGACTAGGCAGTGTTTTGTTCTGTGGTACATACGCTCACTATGAGTCAGAACTGATGCAACAACACCAAACAACAACAATCCTATATGGGGTTTTTTGAACTTCTCAGATAGTTAGATTTCATCTTTCATACTAAGAAAGTTTTCGGTCAGCAAATCTTGAATGATCTTCTCTGTGTTTTCCATTTTCTCCCCCATTCTGGAATTCCAGTCACTCACAAAATTTTGCTCTTGATTGTATCCCACATCGTTCTCATGGTTTCTTCATTCTTTTCTCTGAGTTTTTCCTCAAACAAATTGGTATCCAAAGATTTGTTTTCAGTTTTTCCGATTCTGTCTTCCATTGTTTCAAACCTGCTCCTCAAACCTTTTAAGATACTGTCATTTCTGAAATCTTGTTGATTATCATTTTGATTTGTAATTGCTGTTTTTGTAAGATTTCTAATTATTTATTTTGAACTTTTATTCTGTATTATTTTTTCTGAATTCTTCCTATTGATTTGTCTGTGTTTTCTTTGACTTTGGCTATATATTGGTTAGTTTTGTCTGCATTTTCCTTGATCTATTTCACCAGATGGGTGCTGTTGGGGTTTCTGTTGCAGGCAGGGGGGGCCTGGGCTCCTAACCGGGTCTCCTTGGGGCCGCAGTGAGCCAGCGAGGAAGAGTCTGGAATCCTGCTTGTGTACCCTCTGGGGTGAGGCTGGTGGCAGTAGATGTCTGGAGCTGTCAGGGAAGGGCCTGAGGTTCATGTCAAGTCCCCTTGGGGCCACAGTGGGTGGCAGGAGTCATCTGGAGCCTGCAGGGAAGGGCCCGTGGTCCGGGCCAGGTCCCACTGGGGCCACGGCCAGAAGGTGGAAGAAAGAGGTGGGGGGGCAAAGGCGGGGCAGAGGATGCTAAATGGAGGAGGGCAACAGGGTGGGTTGGTACTGTGGTTCCCGGCATTTGGGGTTGCCAGGATGGGGTGGTTATAGCTGCTGTTCACCAGAGGGGCGGGGAGTGTAGGATTGTTCCCCTGTAGTTACCACTGGAAACATTTTGGTCTCCTCCTTGAGTTGCAGGCAGCACATGTGATCTTACTTAGCCCTGGGTATGCCTGTGTTGTGCCTCTATCTCTTATTGGGAATCCTGTGGAGGTGCCTTTCTGTATGTGGGGTTGTTGGTTTTATTTCAAGATGGCCACGCTGAGTCATGCTGTTTGGCAAGGGAATCTCCACTCCGTATCTCTATTCCTGCTCCGTTTTATATGTTTCTTGTTCTTCTCAGTAACTTCCATCTAATACTTTAACCCTTCATTTAAGGTTCAGGGATCCAGGATTGATGTGCATCTGACTAGTCTTCCATCTTGGCTTCCACTCCCATGTATATTTTCCTAATTGCTTGATCTTCCCAATGGATTAACACTTTTATAATTTTTAAATGTTCTTTTTGTCTGGTAACTTTTTTTTTACTCAAAGTCTAATATGTCAGATATTAGTATAGCTAATTCAGCTTTCTTTTGATACTGCTCGCTTGGTGTCTTAGTTTCCTAGGGCTTCCATAACACATTAATATATTCTCTCACAATTTTGGAGGTTAGAGGTCCAAATTTAGGGTACTGGCAGGGCTATTATCTTTCTCTTTTTGTTCTAGGGGAATATCCTCCTCTCTCTTCTGGCTACTTGTAGCCCCTGGCTTTTTTTGACAGTCCTTGGATACATGTAGGTTCGTTGGTCTCTATCTTCACATGGTGTCTCTGTTGCCTATGTGACTCTCTACATTTCCCTGTCTGTTCTCTCCTTTTATAATACTTCCATCAGAAGTTATTAGGATCAGAACCTACCTTACTCTGATATTATCTTAAAAGAATAACCCTATTTCCCCAAACAAGGTTACATTGACAGGCATAAGGGATAAGACTTTATCACTTGCAGTGACACTTTCAAGTCTTAACAAATGGCTTATGTTTTACCATTCTTTATTTTCACCCGATTTGTGTCTTCAAATCTTAAGTGTATCTGTTGTAGACTGGTGTATATTTGTATCATGTTTCCTTTTTCATGCATTTTTCCAACTTCTGCCTTTCAATTGAGTTGTTTCACTTTTTAAATTTAATTTAAATAGATGACTTCTGTTTTCCTTCTTGCAATTTATTTTCTATATGTCTTATGTCATTTTTAGTTGGTCTGTTTCTTGATTCCAGGCACCTATTGTGTTAAATCAGTAATTTCTAGTGTAATTTAAAAATTTCCTGTTGTATATTTTCCAATATATATTTTATATTATTTTCTTAAAAAGTCTGTGAAGATTATACTTAGCATCTTAGAACAAATTCAAATTAACAATACCTTACTTTCAATAATATTTAATAAGTCTCTGTCCCACTTATTCTTTGTAAAAATATTGTCACACAAATTATTTCTTTATATGTTAAAAGCAAGGATTTTCTTTTCTCTGCTTATTGGAAAGATTTTCGTGCAAGAAGTTAAAAGGTCTGTTTTTTTAAGAAACTAATTGAGGAAACAAACTCAGTGTGCGTGGAGGTTCTCAGAGCCTTGAATATAATCACATAACCTCACACTCTTCTCTCTGCCAAGGAAAAGTAGATGACCCACAATGCTTCCTTTGAAAGTTTGTAAAACAAATTTCAATACAAATCTGAACTTAAATGATATCCATTCAGGTCCATATATATAATAGTTGCACCATCAAACGTCTAGTGAATTCTTCACTTATGTGTCTGTTATGCCAAATTATATCCAGTTTGGAACCTCATATGTTTTGCAGGTGATTTTTTAAAAATCTGACAGTATATTAATAAAGCTGTCTCTTTTAAAAGACATTAAATACTTGAGTGTTTATGTGCAGAAGTAGAAAGTAGGTTAGGCCCAAGAACAAACATTTTATAACTTTCTTTCACTTATTCCAGATATGCAAATGTTCAATAGTTTCCCTCAGTTTGTTCTCCTAAACATCTCTTGAGTTCACTCCCTGAGATTTCGATTCACTGCCACTATTGTGTTTTAAACATGTGCAATACCTCATTGAGCTTAAAGCATTGGCCCTCCAACTTGTCTTTCTAAACACGAACATCTCAAAATCTAACCTCAGGACATTTGGCAGAGAAATCTTTATGAAGTAAATATCTGATCACATAAATTCTTATACTAAAAAAAGAAAATCCTATATGAAACATCTGCCTCAGAATCACCTATAGTTTGTGTTTCTAAACTATTCAATGTGATTTGAAAAGTTATTTTAGGTATGACACACATAGAATTTTTACCTCAATAATCTAATCACACTAAATTTTTGTGGTTAAGTACTATGGCTGGTAATCAAGAGGTCGGCAGTTCGAATCTGCCAAGCGCTCCTTGGAAACTCTATCAGGCAATTCTACTCTGCCCTGGAGGGTCGCTATGAGTCGGAATCGACTAGACGGCAGTGAGTTTGGTTTTGGTTCAGACCTACCAGACTAGGTGCCAGTGCGTTTTCAGTGCATATAAACTTTTTTGTGGATTGAACCTCAACATAGAGAAAACAAAAATCCTAAAACTGGACAATCAAGCAATATCATGATAAAAGGAGAAAATGTTAAAGTTGCCAATGATTTCATTTTAATTGGATTCACAACCAACACCCATGAAAACAGCAGTCAGGAAATCAAGTGATGCAAAAAACTCCAAACCAAGAATAATGTATCCTGCAAAACTCTCACTCAACTATGATGGCAAAATTAGGATATTTCCAGATAAACAGCAATGAAAGGAATATGGAAAAACCAGACCAAACTTACAAGAATTATTAAAGGGAGTCCTTCAGTTAGAAAACAAACAATATTGGACAACAACCTGAATCTAGCACTTAAGACAGCCTCCGCCAGATACCAACCAAGCAAAACAGGAATAGAGGGACATTCCTTGACGTAATAAAGGGCATTCATACAAATCCAACAGCCAACATCATTCTTAACAGAGGGAGGAGGAAAACATCCCCCCCAAAAACAAGAAGACCAATCTTATTTAACATTGTGCTGGAAGTCTTAGCTAGAGCAATAAGGCAAGAAAAAGAAATAAAGGACATCCAAATTGGTAAGGAAGAAGTAAAATTACTATACGTGAAGAACCCAAATGCCTACACAAGAAAACTGCTGGAAGTAACAGAAAGATTCAGCAGAGTAGTAGGATAAAAGATCCACCCACCAACCACTGCTTTCGAGTCGATAAAAGATAAACATAGAAAAATCAGTCAGATTCCTATATATCATAAAGAGAAAAACAAAAAGGAAATCAGGAAAGCAACACTATTTATCATAGCAACTAAAGACAAACAAACAAACAAAACAAGATACTTAGGAATAAATCTAACCAGGGACATAAAGGACCTATACAAAGAAAAATTCAAAACACTACGTCGAGAGACCAAATAGACCTACATAAGTGGAGAACCTACCATGCTCATGGATAGGTAGACTCAACATTGTGAAAATGTTAATTCTACCCAAGGCAATCTACGAATGCAATGCAATCCTGATCCAAATACCAACAGCATTCTTCAGAGATGGAAAAAGTAATCATTAAGTTTATGTGGAAAGGAAAGAGGTCCCAGATAAGTAAAGCACTATTGAAGTAAAAGAACAAAGTAGGAGGACTCCTACTACTTGACCTCAGAGCCTACTATACAGCTATGGTAGTCAACAAAAACTGGTACTAGTACAACAGCAGACACTTTGACCAGTGGAACAGAACTGAGAGCCCAGATGGAAGTCCACCCATCTGGTCACTATATCTTTGACAAAGGTCCAAACCTGTTAAATGGAGAAAAGACAGTCTTTTTAATAAGTGGTGCCTGCAAAACTGGATGTCCACCTGTAAAAAAATGAAATAAGACCCAAATGTCACACCATACACAAAAATTAATTCAAATGGATCAAAGACCTGAATATAAAACCCCAAACTATAAAGATCATAGAAGAAAAACCAGGGTCAACACTAGAGGCCCAAATACATGGCATAAATAGCATACAAACCATAACTAACAATACAAAAACAACAGAAGATAAGCTAGATAACTGGGATCTTCTAAAAATTAAACACTTAAACGCTCATCAAAAGACTTCACCAAAAGGGTAAAAAGACAACCTACACGCTGGGAAAAAAAACTGTCCATAGCAAATCTGACAAAGGTCTAATCTCTAAAATCTATAGGAAAACCCAACACCTCTACAACAAAAAAACAAATAATCCAATTTAAAAAAATGGGCAAAGGATATAAATAGGCACTTCACTAACGAAGACATTCAGGCAGCTAACAGACATATGAGGAAATGCTCGAGATGACTAACCATTAGAAAAACGCAAATCAAAACTACAATGAGATACCGTCTCACCGTGACATTACTGGCACAAATCCAAAAAACTGAAAATAACAAATGTTGGAGAGGCCGCAGAGAGACTGGATCTCTTATGCACTGCTGGTGGGAAAGTAAAATAGTGCAACCATTTTGGAAAACGATATGGCAGCTTCCTTAAAAATCTAGAAATAGAAATACCATATGACACAGCTATCCTACTCCTAAGAATATATCCTAGAGAAATAAGAGCCATCCCACAAACAGACATATGCACACCTACGTTCATTGCAGCATTATTCACAATAGCAAAAAGATGGAAAAAACTTAAGTGCCATCAACAGTTGAATGGATAAACCACTATAGTACAAACACACAATGGAATACTATGCAACAACAAAGAACAATGATGAATCTGTAAAACATCTCACAACATGGATGAATCTGGAGGGCATTACGCTGAGTGTAATAAATTAATCACAAAAGGACAAATACTGCATGAGACCACTATTATAAAAACTCATAAAAAGGCTTACACACAGCAAGAAACAATCCTAGGAAGGGGAGGGTTGGGGAAGGAAAAATGCCAACTAGACAATAGATAAGTGGTAAATTTGGTGAACAGTAAGACAATACACAGTTCTGGGGAATGCAGCACAACTTGACCAAGGCAAGGACATGGAAGCTTCATAGACAGATCCAAACTCTCTGAGGGACTGAATTACTGGGCTGTGGGCTGGCGACCACAGCCTCGGGGGACATCTATCTCAATCGACATAACATAGTTTATAAAGAAAATGTTCTACATCCTACTTTGGTGAGTAGCTTCTGGCATTTTAAAAGCTTGTGAGTGGCCATCTAAGATACTCCACTGGTCCCACCCCATCTGGAGCAAGGGAAAATGAAGAAAACCAAAGACACAAGGTAAAGATTAGTCCAAAGGACTAATGGACCACAGCCTCCACCAGACTGAGTCTAGCACAACTACGTGTTGCCTGGCTACCACCACGTACTGCTCTGACAGGGATCACAATACAGGGTCCTGGACAGAGCTCGAGAAAAATGTACAACAAAATTCTAACTCACAATAAAAGACTAGACTTACTGGTCTGACAGAGCCTGGAGAAACACCCAGAGTATGCCCCCTGGACACACTTTAAATTCAGTACTGAAGTCATTCCTGAGGTTCACCCTTCAGCCAAAGATCAGACAGGCTCATAAAACAAAATGAGAGTAAATGGTCACAAAAACCCAGGGGCAAGGATGAGATGGAAGGAGGGGACAGGAAATCTGGTAATAGGGAACCCAAGGTTGAGAAGGGAGAGCGGTGATATGTTATGGGGTTGGTAACCAATGTCACGAAACAATATGTGTATTAATTGTTTAATGAGCAACAAATCTGCTCTGTAAACCTTCATCTAAATGACAATACAAAAAAAGAAAAAGGTCAAATGAAAAAAGAAATCATACAACACATTGCATTGGACAAATCTGTTGCAAAAGACCTCTTTAAAGTGTTAAAAACAAAGACCTCACTTTTAGGACTAAGGTGGACCCCACCCAAGCCATGATATTTTTAATTGCCACATATGCATGCAAAAGCAGGACAAGGAATAAAAATTACTGAAGAAAAATTTTTGCATTTGAATTATGGCATTGGCAAAGGGTATTGACTATACCATGGACTGCCAGGAGGGTGAAAAAATCTGTCTTCAAAAAAGTACAGAAGTACTTTTTTCTGAGTGCTCCTTAGAAATGAGGATCGTGAGACATCAAGTACTTTAGGTATGTTATTATAAGAGACAAGTACCTTGAGAGGGATATCATGCTTGCTAAAGCAGAAGATCTGCAAAAATTGGGAGGGTCCTCAACAAGATGAATTGACACAATGCCTACCACAATGGGCTCAAACATAGCAATAATTGTGAGGATGGCACAGCACCAATGTTTCTGTCCTTTGTACATGGGGTCGCTATGAGTCAAACTGATTTGACTGCACTGTTTAACAACAAAAATAACAAATTTTTATGATTTAAAGCCTTCCTCTTTTTCTTGCATTGTTACAATCTACCCCAACTGACACAATTTTTCCTCCCAAAGGGCAGCTAACACTTATTGAGAGCTCATTGTAGGCCACGTGCTGACCGTGAATTGTTTTATACATACTTCATTTCATTCTGAAAATAATCTTTTCAAGTAAGAACAATAGTAATTTATATTTCATGAATGGGGAAACTTATCAATAGAGAGTTTGGAAACTTAACCAGGCTGACATGTAAATCTGGAGTTACAACCTGGCTAGCTGACACAAAACACTATGCTACTCATTTTCGGGTTAGTGATACTAGCTAGCAATATTTGAACTACTGTGCCCCCCAAATAGTGTGCATGCTCTTACACACGTCTATAACATTCCTTTACACTTTCTTTCATGTATATTGCAAGTGTCACAAGAATCACCTCTTTTCGAACTGCATTCCTGATTCACTAAAATAAGTAAGCATTCATTACTATGAACACATAATTCTGTATATTGCTCCATTATAAGAGAAATTACTATCTATGATATTTGTTGGTTTCTTTGTTTCCTCCACAGTAAGCTTTTTCATCCTAATAAGGACCAAAATTTTGACTAGTGTAGAACCTAGGATAAGCATACTATACTAAATGGATGTTAATCAATTATACTCATCCAACCATTTGTACAGGGTATAAAATGAAAAACCAAACCCGATGACGGTGAGTTGATTCTGATTCCTGGCGACCCTATAGGATAGAATAGAATTGCCCCATAGGGTTTCCACAGAGGACCTGGTGGATTTGAACTGCCAACCTTTTGGTTAGCAGCCATAGCAATTAATATCTATACCATCAGGACTTCTGTACACGGTATATTAATAAATAATTATAATTGGATTTTTTCTCAGTTTTTTTTTTTAAGGGAAAAAGAGTTCCATATCTTGGGAGGTAATAATAATAAATTTGTGGTGAAACCTAAAAGGGAGAATTCTATAACACTGCAGGAAATATTAATCATAAAGAGAAGTAGGGAAGAGTGAATCACACTGAATTTGTTTAAAATGCTGTAAGAGAGTCAATTAATTGAAAGAACAGATTAAGTAAACAGGAACATAGGAGCAATAATCTTTATTTAATGTTTACATCAAAATTTTAAAAATTTTTCCTCATTTTTTGAAAACAGTGACAATCTTTTTGAATGTATCCTTGAAAACTTGTTTCACTTGCTGGTTCCTTAGACTATAAATGAAGAGATTTAATAAAGGAGCAAATGAAGCATAGATAACAGCTATACCTTTGGATAAAGTCACCCTTTCTTTTGCTGATGGCTTCATGTAAATGAAGATACAGCTACCATAAGTAAGGAAAACTACAATCATGTGGGCAGAACAAGTGGAAAAAGCGTTCTTTTCTGAGTAGGAGGGATTTTTAGAATGGTCTTGATTATATATGTATAGGAAAAAATCACTAACAGCAATGTGACCACAAGTATTATAGCTGATAAAAACAAATGAAATTAATTCTAGGAAGTGAGTGTCTATGCAAGACATCTGTAAAATAGAAGTGTCACACATGAAATGATCCATTACTTTGGAAGCACAGAGTTCTAGTTTCAGCCCTATGACCAACGGTGGAAAGGTAATCAGAAAGCCAGCTGTCCATGAACTGAGTACCAGTTGGTAGCACACTTGGCTTCTCATAATGATGGGATAATGCAACGGTTTGCAGATGTCTGCATAAGGGTCATAAGACATGACAGGCAGAAGGTGAAACTCTGTAACACATATTAAGAGGAAAAAGAACAATTGAGATGCACAACCATTGCAGGAAATGATTTTCTTTTTAGTCACAATGCTTGTCAGAAATCTAGGAATAGATATTGTTGTCAATAAGATTTCCAAGTGGGAGAAATTTCAGAGAAAAAAAATACATTGGCGTCTTGAGGCGAAGATCCAACAGCGTGAGGGGGATGATAGCTAAGTTCCCTATCACACTCAAAATGTAATTGAGAAAGAGAAATATAAAAATCACAATTTGCAACTCTGGGTCATCTGTCAGTCCCAAGAGAATGAACTCTATCTCCTTTGACTGGTTCTTCATTTCACTTACGAATCCTATTAAATCGACATCGGGAAAAAAACACAAAAGCAGAAATAACAGGATCTTTTTTAAAGCTACTATCAGAAAAAACTTGATAACCAGAAATGTAAACAAGTGTAAATATTTGTCACAGTTTGACAAGGCAGGTGATCCCTAAAATTATAGTACAGATCAGCCTAAACATCTTCTAATTCACTGTACCGTATACATTAAAGTTTTACTTATTACAATACGAAGTTCTTTCTTCTCTTTCTCCTTTGGACTTGAAAAGTGATTTAAATATTGGCTAATCATTTCCAAATAATCTGAATTCTGCTTAAATGTTCTAAATAGAGAGAGGATAAGTATTATTTCAGATGTGTTTTCTGTGTACGTTTAATAAATTATTGCAATAAGTTTTTATAAAATTTTGCCAACTTTGCCAGTGTCAATTTACTACGCATGTTCAACATCTTTTACTTTATGAAAAGACTTTAAATTTATCAAACATATAGAATTATTAGGAGTAATATATTTTCCGTATGATCAAAATTCTCCAGTATACGCCATTAATTTTAGCTTTGATGCAGTACTGCTCCATTGTTCCTTTGACTTATTTTCTTCAACGATTATTTTTTCTGATTCCAAATCATCAGTTTTCTCATAATCTGTTGCATTTGAACTCATCATTTTGAAATATCTTCAAGATACAGTCAGTAATTTCAAAAGTCTAAATAAAGTAGGGAAAGAAATGTAGCTGTAGGAAAAACAAGCACAATCAATTATTTTCTTTATCTTTGTCTTGGATTCAATCTATAAAGTCTTAAATATTACTTTTTTCCTGTTTGTGCAGACTACAGTAAATAATTTTGTCTTCTTAGTCTAATGATGAGGGTAATATTAATTACTAGGAATAAGGAGTTTCGTTAAATCTTTTTGTTAGTCTAGGACTAGTATAGAAGTGAGAGTCAGTAGTCACTTGTGATCCTAATTATATTATTTCTGACATCAACTTCACTTTTTTTAAATACATAAGTAAAAAATTTCTCTATAGATGAATAGGCCCGTTGTTTGCTACATAGTTAATCGTATACTTTATGTTCAGTAGACTACTGTCTTGTATGTATATCCATGGTGGAAAAGAGATATTTTCTCTTTATTTTAATGAAGATGTTGAAGTGCTATCTGAACATTCATGTCTTTAATTTCAGAGTTAATATACAGGTCCCATTGGGTATTTAAATTAGGGTATTTTTCTATCTCTAAATCAATTACCTTATTCATTTTAAAAATCATTCCACTAGGTTATTAATATATGCATCTCACTTGAATAAAAATGTTTGACCCTTGCATAGAAGGATGTGTTTTCCCTAATTTCATTTTTTCTCACTCTACTTAATGTAGCAAAAATGTGTATTTTCTTATAAAATTTTTGTTTTGGGTTTTGAATGAGAGCTATTGATAATCTGAGGTGCTATAGGAAACACTGGTGGTATGCTGTTTAAGAGCTATGGCTCTTAACCAAAAAGGTCAGCAGTTCGAATCCACCAGACACTCCTTGGAAACCCTATGGGGCAGCTCTACTTTGTCCTATAGGGTCGCTGTGAGTTGGAACCAACTCAACGACAATGGTTTTATAGCAATTTATAGCAATAATAATCTACCATGTCCCTATTTTCAAGTATTTTTCCCCAATATTTTATATTTATATTTGAGTTTCTTTTTGGCTTTGGAAAATAGGTTAGATGATAGAGAGATGATAGATGATTAGATAGATAGATAGATAGATAGACAGATAGATAGATAGATGATAGATTAATAGATGATAGATAGATGATTGATAGACCAACCAACCGACAGACAGACCGACAGACAGAAAGACAGACAGACAGATACATAGATAGATGATAGGCAGGTATACAGATTCAAATTGCCCTGGTGGCACAGTGATTAAGGGCTATGGTGAATCCACAAGTCACTCCTTGGAAATCCTATAAGGCAGTTCTACTATGTCCTATAGGGTTGCTATGAGTCATAAAAATCAACTAGATGGCAAAGGGTTTTTTTTTTTTTTTTTTTGGCTTTGGAAAATAGATTAGATAGATAGCTAGATGATAGATTGGGAGATGGACAGATACATTGGCAGATAGATTCGAACTAATGATTTCATTAAATTTCAAAATCTGAAGTCAAGGATAGCAACCATTTTTGTTTTATTCCTTGACCACTAAAAAGATCATAAACTGAGTGATCACAAGTATTTATTTATCAAGAATGTGTTCCAGTACTTTCATTTCTTCAACTCTCAGTTTTGCTCTACATTCAGTGAGAAAGAGAACAGAGTCAGTCCAACAATTTTTGCTAACATCATGTGGCTAGATGACAAATCTACATGCTGGTTTCTTTAAGAATCTGCAAAATAGATGCTATTTTTGCTCTTCAAAATTCCTGAAGGAGTACAATTTCATGTAGTTAAAAAAATCTATCATGGGAGGCGGGGCCGAGATGGCTGACTAGGTAGAAGCCACCTTGGATCCCTCTTGCAAAAAAGACTCGGAAAAACAAGTGTATCGATCACATACATTACAATCTACGAACCCTGGCCAATGAACACAAATCTAAAGAGTTGACATGAGTGACAGAGACTCAGCCAGCACAAGCAGGCTGCACACTGACGCGGGTAAGGAGAGAAGGAGCAACCACGGGAAATCAGCGACTGTTTTCGGAGCCTGAAGCCAGTGTCCCAGTCAGAAAACCTTGGCCCCGGGCTTTGGACTGGGGGCAGGGGAGCGGAGCAAGGTATTCTGAGAGAGCAGAAACATGGGACCCAGCCCTAGCCCCAAGAAGTGAACTCAGGGGAAGCCCAGCCAGTGCAGGCAGGCAGCGCAGCCATGCGGCTGACAGGAGGAGAAGTCACCGGGAGGCAGAGACTGGTTTTGGAACCTGCAGTGTGGCATCCCAGCCGGGGAACCTTAGAGCTGGGCTTTGGACTGGGAGCACAGGAACTGACCACGGCTTCTGATACAGCACAAGCACAGGATGCGGGCCTGACCCTCGGGGGCAATCTCTATCCAGCCAATGCACACAGGCTATAGACCCCTCGGGAATCTCAGATAAAACAGTCGTCACCTAGCAAGATGAGTAACTTTGTCTATATTCCTGGGTGCTACTCTCTCCTATCTATCTGATCCCTCCCCTCCCCTTCCCAGGGGGCTTCATTAACATTGGAATTTCCTGGGCCAGAGAGTGAAGTGCTCAGCGTTTTTTTTCTTTTGTTTTTTGTTTTTGTCTTTTCCTAACCCATTCTCCTGGCCTGAGAGAAGCAGCTACAAAAAAAACCCAGGGACCAAAAATCCTTCCCTGACTTCCCAAAATCAGACAAAAAATAGAGAACCAGCTCCAGCCAAGCATTTGAGATCCACAGTCTTGGACTTTCATCCTTACAGGCAACAAAGTGGCTATTATAATGCAAAGGCAATTCTGATAGTGATCTGACTGTAAATGTTTTAGCGGATTACTCAAAGAGAAGTTTCCCAGGTCTGATATCTCTACCTATTAAACAGAGCCCTCACTGACCTACAAGGGGGAACTGAGGGCTGAAGCTCCATGCAAACCACCTAGCCTCCTGCCGTACAGGTCTGAGGATAATGACACCTAGCAATTTGTAGAGGTACATGCGTTGGTGTCTCCGAGCCATCTATAAGACATTGTAATGATTTATTGTATATTTGCTCACTGAGTCTTATCTTGTTTTGTTTTCTTTCAATATACGTAGATGGGCTACTAGATTGTGCTGTCTTGATTGTTGTAGCCTTTGAATCACTTATGTCCTATTACCAGGTGGTTTGGGCTGTTACCAGATATATAAGCCTAAGAGTCCATTTACCATTCTTGAGTAGAATCTGATTTTGGGTCACCAAGTGTGTGGGGTAGACTGTCACCTATTAACTGAGAGGAGTAGTGGTGATAGTTGTGTGAACCAGATTCTAGTAGCAGCAGGGGGTCACACTCCGGGGGGGGAGGATGCTGACAGGCTTCCCCCAAGTGCCCGTGAAGTAGATGTGTCTCTATTCCTAAAGCACTTTGGTGCAGCCCACCCACCAAAGTGCTTTAGGAATAGAGACACATCTTCTTCACAGGCACTTGGGGGAAGCCTGTCAGCATCCTCCCCTCCCGGAGTGTGACCCCCTGCTGCTACTAGAATCTGGTTCACACAACTATCACCACTACTCCTCTCAGATAATAGGTGACAGTCTACCCCACTCACTTGGTGACCCAAAATCAGATTCTACTCAAGAATGGTAAATGGACTCTTAGGCTTATATATCTGGTAACAGCCCAAACCACCTGGTAATAGGACATAAGTGATTCAAAGGCTACAACAATCAAGACAGCACAATCTAGTAGCCCATCTACGTATATTGAAAGAAAACAAAACAAGATAAGACTCAGTGAGCAAATATACAATAAATCATTACAATGTCTTATAGATGGCTCGGAGACAGTAGTCGATATCAAACCACATAAAGAAGCAGATCATGATTCTTCTACAACTCCCCAAATTAAAGAATGAAAATCTTTCCCAAATGAAGATACAATCCTGGAATTGCCAGATGCAGAATATGAAAAACTAATATACAGAATGCTTCAAGACATCAGGGATGACCTCATAAATGAAATAAGGCAATCTACACAAAAGGCCAAGGAACACACTGATAAAGCAGTTGAAGAAATCAAAAAGATTATTCAAGAACATAGTGGAAAAATTAATAAGCTGCAAGAATCCATAGAGAGACAGCATTCAGAAACGCAAAAGATTAACAGTAAAATTACAGAATTAGACAACTCAATAGGAAGTCAGAGGAGCAGAATCGAGCAATTGGAATGCAGAGTGGGGGAGTTGGTGGATAAGGCAATTGACACCAATATAGTTGAAGAAAAATCTGAAAAAAGAATCAAAAAAAAAAAAGGAAGAAACTCTAAGAATCATGTGGGAATCTATCAGGAAGAATAACTTGCGTGCGATTGGAGTTCCAGAACGGGGAGGAATAACATAAAATACAGAGAGAATAGTTGAAGATGTGTTGGCAGAAAACTTCCCTGACATCATAAAAGATACCATGATGACATCATGAAAGGATATCTATCCAAGATGCTCATCGAACCCCATAGAAGATTGATCCAAAAAGAAAATTACCAAGATATATTATCATCATACTTGCCAAAACCAAAGATAAGGAGAAAATTTTAAAAGCAGCCAGGGATAAAAGAAAGGTCTCCTACAAAAGAGAATCAATAAGAATAAGTTCAGACTACTCAGCAGAAACCATGCAGTCAAGAAGGCATTGGGATGACATATATAGAGCACTGAAGGAGAAAAATGCCAGCCAAGGATCATATATCCGCAAAACTCTCTCTCAAATAAGAAGGTGAGATTAAAAGATTTACAGATAAACACAAGCTTAGAGAATTTGCAAAAACAAGAAATACTAAAGGAAATAGTTTGGTCAGAAAATCAATAATGTCCGATACCAGCACAACACAAGGTCACAGAACAGAACATCCTCATACCAACTCAAATAGGGAAATCACAAAAACAAATTAAGATTAATTTTGAAAAGAAGAAAATGCTCAAAACGGGGAATCATTGAAGTCATTATGCAAAAGATCACAATACTCAAAAAGAGGGACTAAATACAGGAAGCATAGAGCTGACATATGGTGAGGGAAACAAGGAGATATAGGAGAATACAAGTTAGGTTTTTACTTACAAAAATAGGGGTAAATTTTAAGGTAACCACAAAGAGGTATAACAATTCCATAACTCAAAATAAAACCAAGAAAAACATAACGACTCAGCAAACATAAATTCGACTACTAGGAAAATGAGGAACACACAATTTACAAAGAACAACGTCTCAGCACAAAAAAGCAAGTGGAAAAAGGAAATTGTCAACACACACAAAAAGGCATCAAAATGACAGCACTAAACACATACTTATCTATAATTACGCTGAATGTAAATGTATTAAATGCACCAATAAAGAGACAGAGAGTTTCAGACTGGATAAAGAAACAAGATCCGTCTATATGCTGCCTACAAGAGACACACCTTAGACTTAGAGACACAAACAAACAAAAACTCAAAGGATGGAAAAAATATATACCAAGAAAACAATAAGCAAAAAAGAGAAGGAGTAGCAATATTAATTTCTGACAAAATAGACTTTAAAGTTAAATCCACCACAAAGGATAAAGAAGGACACTACATAATGATAAAAGGGACAATTGACCAGGAAGATATAACCATATTAAATATTTATGCACCCAAAGACAGGGCTGCAAAATACATAAAACAAACTTTAACAGAACTGAAAAGTGAGTTAGACACCTCCAAAATTATAGCAGGAGACTTCAACACACCACTTTCGGAGAAGGATAGGACTTCCCTCAATAGAGACACGGAACACCTAATTGCTACAATCAACCAACTTGACCTCATAGACTTTTACAGAACACTCCACACAAGAGCTACAATGTATACTTTTTTTTCTAATGCCCATGGAACATTCTCTAGAATAGATCACATATTAGGTCATAAAACAAACCTTTGCAGAATCCAAAACATAGAAATATTACAAAGCACCTTCTCAGACCATAAGGCCATAAAGGTGGAAATCAATAACAGAAAAATAAGGGAAAAGAAATGAAATACTTGGAAACTGAACAATACCCTGCTCAAAAAAGACTGGGTTATAGAAGACATTAAGGAGGGAATAAAGAAATTCATAGAACGCAACGAGAATGAAAACACTTCCTATCAAAACCTCTGGGACAAAGCGAAAGCAGTGCTCAGAGGTCAATTTATATCGATAAATGCAAACATACATAAAGAAGAAAGAGCCAAAATCAGAGAACTGTCCCTACAGCTTGAAAAAATAGAAAGCGAACAACACAAGCATCCATCAGGCACCAGAAGAAGACAAATAATAAAAATTAGAGCTGAACTAAATGAATTAATAGAGAACGGAAAAACAATTGAAAGAATTAACAAAGTCAAAAGCTGGTTCTTTGAAAAAATTAACAAAATTGATAAACCGTTGACCAGACTGAGTAAAGAAATACAGGAAAGGAAACAAATAACCGGAATAAGAAGCGAGATGGGCCATATCAAAACAGACCCAACTGAAATTAAAAGAATCGTAGGAGATTATTATGAAAAATTGTACTCTAACAAATTTGCAAACCTAGAAGAAATGGATGAATTCCTAGAAAAACACTACCTACCTAAACTAACACAATCAGAATTAGAACAACTAAATAGACCCATAACAAAAAAAGAGATTGAAAAGGTAATCAAAAAACTCCCAACAAAAAAAAAGCCCTGGCCCGGACGGCTTCACTGCAGAGTTCCACAAAACTTTCAGAGAAGAGTTAACACCACTACTACTAAAGGCATTTCAAAGCATAGAAAATATTGGAATACTACCTAACTCATTCTATGAAGCCACCATATCCCTGATACCAAAACCAAGTACAGACACGACAAAAAAAGAAAATTACAGACCTATATCCCTCATGAACACAGATGCAAAACTCCTCAACAAAATTCTAGCCAATAGAATTCAAAAACATATCAAAAAAATAATCCACCACGACCAAGTGGGATTTATACCAGGTATGCAAGGCTGGTTTAATATTAGAAAAACCGTTAATGTAATCCACCATATAAATAAAACAAAAGCAAAAAAACCACATGATCTTATCAATTGATGCAGAAAAGGCATTTGACAAAGTCCAACACCCATTCATGATAAAAACTCTCAGCAAAATAGGAATTGAAGGAAAATTCCTCAACATAATAAAGGGCATCTATACAAAGCCAACAGCCAACATCATTCAAAATGGAGAGAGCCTGAAGGCATTTCCCTTGAGAACGGGAACCAGACAAGGATGCCCTTTATCACCGCTCTTATTCAACATTGTGCTAGAGGTTCTAGCCAGAGCAATTAGGCTAGACAAAGAAATAAAGGGCATCCGCATTGGCAAGGAAGAAGTAAAATTATCTCTATTTGCAGATGACATGACCTTATACACAGAAAACCCTAAGGAATCCTCCAGAAAACTACTGAAACTAATAGAAGCATTCAGCAGAGTATCGGGATACAAGATAAACATACAAAAATCAGCTGGATTTCTCTATACCAACAAAAAGTACATCAAAGAGGAAATCACCAAATCAATGCCATTTACAGTAGCACCCAAGAAGATAAAATACTTAGGAATAAATCTTACCAAAGATGTAAAAGACCTATACAAAGAAAACTACAAGGTACTACTGCAAGAAACTAAAAGGGACCTACATAAGTGGAAAAACATACCTTGCTCAGGGACAGGAAGACTTAACATAGTAAAAATGTCTATTCTACCAAAAGCCATCTATACATACAATGCACTTCCGATCCAAATTCCAATGACATTTCTTAAGGTGGTGGAGAAACAAATCACCAACTTCATATGGAAGGGAAAGAAGCCCCAGATAAGTAAAGCATGACTGAAAAAGAAGAAGAAAGTGGGAGACCTCACTCTACCTGACTTTAGAACATATTATACAGCCACAGTAGTCAAAACAGCCTGGTATTGATACAACAACAGACACATAGACCAATGGAACAGAATTGAGAACCCAGATAGAAATCCATCCACGTAGGAGCAGCTGATATTTGACAAAGGCCCAGTGTCAGTTAATTGGGGAAAAGATAGTCTTTTTAACAAACGGTGCTGGCATAACTGGATATCCATTTGCAAAAAAATGAAACAGAACCCATACCTCACACCATGCACAAAAACTAACTCCAAATGGATCAAAAAACTAAACCTGAAGTCTAAAACGATAAAGATCATGGAAGAAAAAATAGGGACAACGTTAGAAGCCCTGATACAAGGCATAAACAGAATACAAAAGATTACCAAAAATGACGAAGAGAAACCAGATAACTGGGAGCTCCTAAAAATCAAACACCTATGCTCATCTAAAGACTTCTCCAAAAGAGGAAAAAGACCACCTACAGATTGGGAAAAAATTTCCAGCTACGACATCTCTGACCAGCGCCTGATCTCTAAAATCTATATGACTCTGTTAAAGCTCAACCACAAAAAGACAAACAACCCAGTCAAAAAGTGGGCAAAGGATATGAACACGCACTTCACTAAAGGAGGTATTTAGGCAGCTAAGAGGTACATGAGAAAATGCTCTCGATCATTAGCCATTAGAGAAATGCAAATTAAAACTATGAAGAGATTCCATCTCACTCCAACAAGGCTGGCATTAATCCAAAAAACACAAAATAATAAATGTTGGAGAGGCTGCAGAGAGATTGGAACTCTTATACACTGCTGGTGGAAATGTAAAGTGGTACAAGCACTTTGGAAATCTATCTGGCATTTTCTTAAAAAGTTAGAAATAGAACTACCATAAAAACCATATACAACCCAGAAATCCCACTCCTCGGAATATATCCTAGAGAAATAAGAACCTTCACACGAAGAGATATATGCACACCCATGTTTATTGCAGCTCTGTTTGCAATAGCAAAAAGCTGGAAGCAACCAAGGTGTCCATAAATGGATGAGTGGTTAAATAAATTATGGTATATTCACACAATGGAATACTATGCATCGATAAAGAACAGTGAAGAATCTGTGAAACATTTTAGAACATGGAGGAACCTGGAAGGCATTACACTGAGTGAACTTAGATGCAAAAGGACAAATATTGTATAACACCACTATTATAAGATCTTGAGAAATAGTATAAACTGAGAAGAACACATACTTTTGTGGTTACGAGAGGGGGGAGGGAGGGAGGGTGGGAGAGGGTTTTTTACTGATTAATTAGTAGATAAGAACTACTTTAGGTGAAGGGAAGGACAATACTCAATACAGGGAAGTTCAGCTCAACTGGACTGGACCAAAAGCAAAGAAGTTTCCGGGATAAACTGAATGCTTCAAAGGTCAGCAGAGCAAGGACGGGGATTTGGGGACTATGGCTTAAGGGGACTTCTAAATCAATTGGCAAGATAAATTCTATTATGAAAACATTCTGCATCCCACTTTGAAGTGTGGCATCTGGGGTCTTAAATGCTAACAAGTGGCCATCTAAGATGCATCAATTGATCTCAACCCTCCTGGATCAAAGGAGAATGAAGAACACCAAGGTCACACGATAACTATGAGCCCAAGAGACAGAAATGGCTACATGAACTAGAGACTTACATCATCCTGAGACCAGAAGAGCTAGATGGTGCCTGGCCACAACCGATGACTGCCTTGACAGGGAGCACAACAGAGAACCCCTGAGGGAGCAGGAGAACAGTGGGATGCAGACCCCAAATTCTCATAAAAAGACCAGACTTAATGGTCTGACTGAGACTAGAAGAATCCCGGTGGTCTTGGTCCCCAAACCTTCTCTTGCCCCAGGGCATGAACCATTCCCGAAGACAGCTCATCAGACATGGAAGGGACTGGACAATGGGTTGGAGAGAGATGCTGATGAAGAGTGAGCTACTTGTATCAGGTGGACACGAGAGTGTGTTGGCATCTCCTGTCTGGAGTGGAGATGGGAGGGTAGAGAGCGTTAGAAACTGGAAAAATGGTCACGAAAGGAGAGACTGGCAGGAGGGAGCAGGCTGGCTCATTAGGGGGAGAGTAAATGGGAGTATGTAGTAAGGTGTATATAAGCTTATATGTGACAGACTGACTTGATTTGTAAACTTTCACTTAAAGCACAATAAAAATTATTTTTAAAAAATCTATCATGCTACAGTTTATATGTATCCCTGTATATTCAGGCAGCTTTGAGTACTGCATCTACATATAGAAAATATGTGATGCCTGAGATGTCAACGGTAATTACCATTGTATGTGTAGAGTTGTCTAATTTTATTATCTACACATTTATTCCAAATTACAAGTGACTTGCCGTATGCAGGGAGTGTTGATACTCTTTTTCCCCTAAGGGCATATGGCATAAACAAAAGTCAAACAATAAATGATGGATATTATTCCTTTTGTAATATTAGAAAACATTCAATTATTTGAATAAGAACTTTAATTCCAGTGTTTTTCTTGAGAAGGATTTAAATCAAAGGGGCAATTGGGAAAGTATACCCATCTGTTAATATTTCCCAATTTCACATATGCTACAAAAATCACAGGACCAGGATACTATCGATAACTCAATTAGAATATGCTTTCTAATTGCCAGATAGAATTTTTCTAGATTTTTTTCCCTTAATTATTTAAACTTAAACCAAAATATGCTTTTCTAAGAGAAGGATATTTTAGGAACGCTCTCAGATTAAAGGAACCCACTTTTCATAACAAAGAATGACTATGTTTGCAATTGTGCACAAAATTGCACACTTGCTACAGTTTTATCAGTTTGTTCATAAGGGACTCAAGGGAGTTAATTAAAATAAAAGGAAGGAAGAAAAAGTAATCTCTTATGGAGACTGGTGTTGAGGATCTACCAATTACATATAATAATAATAAGCTAAAAATTGTAAATTGCTTTAAATACAAATCTGAGGGGACATTACTCCAACAGACAACTAGAAATGATTTAAACACTATATGACACGTCAACAAGATTCTGATGCTTCACTACTCTGAATCTTTATGAATCATTCTTCTGATCAGAGGTTTTATCTCAAACAGGAAACATTTTCTGGACTCCATTATGCAATATATTAAGATTCCGTTAGCTAGATTTTTGCCCAACCAAGTACTTGAGAACAAATATTTGTGTTCTTGTTAGTTACCATCAGTTGGTTGCGACTCATAGCGACATCACGTACAACAGAAAGAAACACAGCCTATCTTTCTCCATTCACAAAATCACCACTATGTTTGAGCCCATTTTTGCAGCTGCTGTGTCAATCCATCTAGTTGAGAATCTTCTTTTTCTCTGACCCTCTACTTTTCCAAGCATGATGTCCTTCTCAAGGTACTGGTCCCACCTGATAACATGTCCAAAGCACGTGAGATAATGTGTCACCATGCTTGCTTCTAAGGGGCATTCTGGCTGAACTTCTTCCAAGAAGGATTTGTTCATTCTTCTGTCAGTCCGTGGTATTCTTTGCCAACACCATAATTCAAAGTCATCAAATCTTCTTTGACCTTCCTTATTCATCGTCCCGCTTTCGTCTGCATATGAGGTGAGTTAAAATACTATGGCTTGGGTCAGACACATCTTGGTCCCTAAAGTAACATCTTTGCTTTTGAACACTTTAAAGAGGTCTTTTGCAGCAGATTTTCCCAGTGCAATGCATCCTTTGATTTGTTGACTGCTGCTTCTGTGGGTGTTGATTGTGAATCCAAGTAAAATGAAATCCTTGACAACTTCAATCTTTTCTCCATTTATCGCGATACTCTAATTGGTCCACTTGTGAAGATTTTTGGATTTGGTTTTTTTGTTGTTGTTGTTGTTTATTTTGAGGTGTAAACCATACTGAAGGCTCTAGTCTTTGATATTCATCAGTAAGTGCTTGAAGTCCTCTTGGCTTTCAGCAAGTAAGGTCACGTCCTCTGCATATCACAGGTTGTTAATGATTCTTCCTCCAATCCAGATGTCACATTATTCTTAATGTACTCCGTCTTCTTGGATTATTTGCTCAGCATACAGATTCAATGAATATGGTGAAAGGATATGACCCTGATATACACCTTTTCTGATTTTAAACCTTGCTGAACCCCCTTGTTCTGTTTGAACAACTGCCTCTTGGTCCACGTACAGTTTCCTTCTAAGCACAATTAATTGTTCTGGAATTCCCATTCTTTATAGTGTTATCCATAATTTGTTATGATCTACACAGCAACGATAACCTTTGTTTTATGTCCTCTTCTTAATCCAGTTTGAATTTCTGGCAGTTCCCATAATGTACTGTCGCCACTGCTTTTGAATGATCTTCAGCAAAATTTTACTTGTGTGTGATATTAATGATATTGTTTGATAATTTCCACTTTCTGTGGGATCACCGTTCGTTGGAATGGGCACTTTTGTTTGGCCAGGTAGCTGTCTTCCAAATTTCTTGGCATAGACAGGTGAACACCTCTAGTACTGCATCCATTTGTTGAAACAACTCAATTGGTAGTCCTTAATTCCTGGACCCTTTTTTTCTTAATGCCTTCAGTGCAGCTTGGACTTCTTCCTTCACTACCATTGGTTCTTGGCTATATCCTGCCTCCTAAAATGGTTGATCATTGACCAATTCTTTTTGGTACAGTGGCTCTGTGTATTCCTTCCATCTTCTTTTGATGTTTCCTCCATTGTTCAGTATTTTCCCAGCAGAATCCTTCAATATTGCAACTCAAGGCTTGAATTTATTCTTCAGTTCTTTCAGCTTGAGAAATGCTGAGTGTGTTCTTTCCATTTGGTTTCTAATACCATGTCTTTGTACATTTCCCTATAATACTTTACTATGTTTTCTCAAGCCACCCTTTGAAATCTTCTGTTCAACTATTTTACTTCATCATTCCTTCCATTCGCTTTAGCTACTCAAAATTCGAGAGCAAGTTTCAGAGTCTCTTCTGACATCCATTTTGGTCTTTCCTTTTTTTAATTAATTTTTACTGAGCTTCAAGTGAACGTTTACAAATCAAGTCAGACTGTCACATATAAGTTTATATACACCTTACTCCATACTCCCACGTGCTCTCCCCCTAATAAGTCAGCCCTTCCAGTCTCTACTTTCGTGACAATTTTGCCAGCTTCCAACTCTCTCCGCTGACCTCCCATCCCCCCTCCAGACAGGAGATGCCAACACAGTCCCAAGTGTCCACCTGATATAAATAGCTCACTCTTCGCCAACATCTCTCTCCTACCCACTGTCCAGTCCCTTTCATGTCTGATGAGTTGTCTTCGGGAATGGTTCCTGTCCTGGGCCAACAGAAGGTTTGGGGACCATGACCGTTGCGGTTCCTCTAGTCTCAGTCAGACCATTAAGTCTGGTCTTTTTATGAGAATTTGGGGTCTGCATCCCACTGATCTCCTTCTCCCTCAAGGGTTCTCTGTTGTGCTTCCTGTCAGGGCAGTCATCGGTTGTGGCTGGGCACCAACTAGTTCTTCTGGTCTCAGGATGATGTAGGTCTCTGGTTCATGTAGCCCTTTCTGTCTCTTGGGCTCATAGTTATCGTGTGACCTTGGTGTTCTTCATTCTCCTTTGATCCAGGAGGGTTGAGGCAAATTGATGCATCTTAGATGGCCGCTTGTTAACATTTAAGACCCCAGACGCCACTCTTCAAAGTGGGATGCAGAATGTTTTCATAATAGAATTATTTTGCCAATTGACTTAGAAGTCACCTTAAACCATGGTCCCCAAACCCCCGTCCTTGCTCCGCTGACCTTTGAAGCGTTCAGTTTATCCCGGAAACTTCTTTGCTTTTGGTCCAGTCCAGTTGAGCTGAACTTCCATGTATTGAGTATTGTCCTTCCCTTCACCTAAAGCAGTTCTTATCTACTAATTAATCAGTAAAGAACCCTCTCCCACCCTCCCTCCCTCCCCCCCTCGTAACCACAGAACTATGTGTTCTTCTCAGTTTATACTGTTTCTCAAGATCTTATAATAGTGGTCTTATACAATATTTGTCCTTTTGCCTCTAATTTCGCTCAGCATAATGCCTTCCAGGTTCCTCCATGTTATGAAATGTTTCAGAGATTCGTCACTGTTCTTTATCGATGCGTAGTATTACGTTGTGTGAATATAACACAATTTATTTAACCATTCCTCCTTTGATGGACACCTTGGTTGCTTCCAGCTTTTTGCTATTGTAAACAGAGCTGCAATAAACATGGGTGTGCATATATCTGTTTGTGTGAAGGCTCTTATTTCTCTAGGATATATTCCGAGGAGTGGGATTTCTGGGTTGTATGGTAGTTCTATTTCTTACTGTTTAAGATAACGCCAGATAGATTTGCAAAGTGGTTGTACCATTTTACATTCCCACCAGCAGTGTATAAGAGTTCCAATCTCTCCACAGCCTTTCCAACATTTATTATTTTGTGTTTTTTGGATTAATGCCAGCTTTGTTGGAGTGGTCTTTCCTTTTTAATGACCTTTTGCATTCTTCGTGTCTGATGTCCTTAATGTCATTCCACAACTTGTCTGGTCTTCAGTCATTAGTGTTCAGTGCATCAAATCTATTCTTGGAATGGTGTCTAAATTCAGGTGAGATACTCAAGGTGGTATTTTGGCTCTTGTGGGTTTGCTCTAATTTTCTTCAGCTTCAACGTGAACTTATATATGAGCAGTTGATGATCTGTTCTGAAGTCAGCCCCTGGCCTTGTTCTGAGTGATGATATTGAGCTTTTCCATTGCCTCTTTCTACAGATGGAGTCAATTTGATTCCTGTGCAATCTGTGTGGTGAGATCCATGTGTATAGTTGCAATTTATGTTATTGAAAAAAAGATAATTGCTGTGAAGAAGTTGTTGGTCTTGCAAAACTCTATCACAGGATCTCTGGTGTCATTTCTATCACCAAAGGCACATATTCCAACTATTGTTCAATCCTTCTTCTTTGTTTTCAACTTTCACATTTCAATCACCAGTAATTACCAGTATGTTTGATCAATTTTAGATTTGGAAATTGGTAAAAATCTTCAATTTCCTCATCTTTGGCCTTAGTGATTGCTTCTTAAATTCGAATAATAGTCATATTAACTGGTCTTCCTTGTAGGCATGTCGATATTTTTCTATTACTGACAGCATTGTACTTCAGGATAGATCTTGAAATGTTCTTTTTGAAGATGAATGTGATGCTGTTCCTCTTTAATTTTTCATTCCTGGCATAGTAGACCATACGATTGCCTTAACCCAAACGGCAACTACTAGCCCTTTTCAGCTATCTAATGCCCAGGACATTGATCTTTATACATTTCATATAATTTTTGTTGACTTTCAATTTCCCTAGATTCATACTTCATAAATTCCATACTGATTATTAGTGGATGTTCGCAGCTGGTTCTTCCAATTCTGAGTCATGCCATACCAGCAAATGAAGGTCCTGAAAGCTTGACTCCATCTACGTCATTAAGGTCGAGTGTACCTTGAGGAGGCAGCTTTTCCCCAGTCATACTCTGAGTGCCTTCCAACCTGAGGTGCTTGCAATCTTCCAGCATTATATGAGACAATGTTCAGCTGCTATTCATACGTTTTTCACTGTCTATTTTTTTTCACAAGTGGTTATTTAGGATGACACAAGCCTAGTAGAACGACAAGCCTAGTGGTATGATTATCAATATGATAGCTATTTTTACAACGTACTGCAACATCTTTTCTCTTGACCTTTTCTTTTGGTAAATTATGAGCATTTTGTGAGCAAAGAGAACATTTTGCTCAGAAGTGCCTGCCAAATGGCTTGATGTAGATCACTCAGTCAGTAAAATGTTTGTTAAATGAATCAACAAATAGATGGAAGAATTTTGAATTGAGAAGACACTGTCTCTGTGAATGTCAATGACTCTGCGTACCTGAATCTAAAAGTTCCACCCAACCTCCTTTGCCAACAGAAGCATCCCTCTTCCTCTACCTCTTGAGATTGGTCATGCATTATTTAGAACCCACTGATTACCTCACCTGAAGTAGTTGCCCTTAAAATTCTTCTTGTGTGTATTTACCACTCCTAGACTGTCTTTTAGTGTATAACGTCTATCAGGTCTGCCATTATCCATGGGATGAAAAATTCTTACTTAGAAGGGGAGCATAGATATTAAAAGTTTTACAATATTTTGCTCATTAATTTGATCATAAATATGAAAACTTATTTTGAAAGGGATTCTCATAACAAAAGTCATGGAAGGAAACACATGATTTTACACTGAGCTCATTGTATTAAAATGAGTGTATTTATCAGAAACCCTGGATTCACTAGGCCACCTTAAGTAGGTAGGACGGATTCTAGTGGATTTATCAGGTGGTTTATAATCTGATGACTCAAGGGTAACCTACAACAAAAGAAGTAAAATGTCATAAACACCTCAATATACAGTTTTAATTGATGAGATATATTTGTTAGAATGCATTCATCATGTTCAAGCTATTCATTAACCTCAAAATTATGTTCCCTACCAGGTGGCTATTATAATGCAAAGGCAAATCTGTTAGAGGTCTGACTGTAATTGTTTCAGCTGTGTGATGGAGAGGCAGGTTTTGGAGGTCTGATACTGCTCTATCTCTTAAACAGAGCCTTCACCTACCCACAGTACAAACCGGAGGGCTGAGGCTTAATCCATGCCACCTAGCACCACGTGAAAGGGATCTGAGGATAATGGTGCCTACCAGTCTTTACGGATATAAGAATTGGGTGCCTAAGGCACAGCTGCACAGCCCACTCAACAGAGCACTGTAGAGAACAGAGACGCTACATCCTCATTGACAGTTGGGGGAAAGCTGTCAGCACTCTACCCTCCTCAGGGTGCGACCCCCTGCCGCTACCAGGAACCAGTGTATGCAACCATCACCACTACTCCTCTAAGATAGTAGGTGAGAGCTTAAACCACACAGTAGGTGGCTGACTGTCAGGACACCTGAGCTGATTCTATTAAAAAACAGTGAATGGACTCATAGGCTTATATACCCGGTAACAGTTCTAACCATCTGGTAACTGGACATTAGTGCTTCAAGGGCTCCAATGACCAAGTTAGCATACTCTAGTAGCCTATCTGAGTATATCGAAATGAAACAAAACAAAAAGGACACTGTGAGCAAACATAAAATAAATTATTACAATAACTTACAGATGGCTCAGAGACAGCAGTCGATATCAAATCACATAAAGAAGCAGACCAGGATTGCTTCTACAAACTCCAAAAATAGAGAATCAAGGTCTCTCCCAGAGGAAGATGTATCCTGGAATTGCCAGATGTAGAATACAGAGGATTAGCATACCCAACACTTCAAGACTTCAGGGACAACATCAGTAATGAAATCAGGCAATGTACAAAAAAAGCCAAGGAACACACAGATAAAGAAGTTGAAGAAATTAAAAAGATTATTCAAAAACATAATGAAAAATTTAATAAGCTGCAAGAATCCATAAGAATCCATAGAGAGACAGCATTCAGAAACCCAAAAGATTAACAATAAAATGACAGAATTAGACAAATCAATAGGAAGTCAGAGAAACAGAATTGAGGAATTGAAATGCAGAATTGTGGAGATGGCGGATAAGGCACTTGGCACCAATGTAGTTGAAGAAAAATCAGATAAAGGAATTTAGAAAAATGAAGAAACACTAAGAATCAAGTAGGATTCTATCAAGAACAACTTGTGTGTGGTTAGAATCCCAGAAGAGGAAGGGAGAACAGAAAATACAGAGAAAATTATTGAAGATTTGTTGGCAGAAAACTTCCCTGACATGGCGGAAAATGAAAGGATATTTATCCAAGGTGCTCACCAAATCACATAAAAGGCAGATCCCAAAAGAAAATCATCAAGACATATTATCATCAAAATTGCAAAACCAAAGATAAAGAGAAAATTTTAAGAGCAGCCAGGGATAAATGAAAAGCTACCTACAAAGCAGAATGAATACGAATAAGTTCCGACTACTTGGCAGAAAACATGCAGGCAAGAAGGCAATGGGATGACATACATACAGCACTGAAAGAGAAAAAATTGCTAGCCAAGAATCATATATCCAACAAACCTCTTTCTCAAATATGAAGGGGAAAATAACTCATTTAGAAATAAACACAAGCTTAGAGAATTTGCAAAAACCAAACCAAAACTACAAGAAATACTAAGAGAATTCTCTGGATAAAAAAAAAGAAAGCCAATAATATCAGATATTAACACAACACAAGGACACAGAACAGAGCATCCTGATATCAAGTAAGATAGGGTAACCACAAAAATGAAATAAGATTTTAAAAAATGCTCGAAACATGGAATCACTGACATCATTATGTAAAAGACAGTAATCAATAAAGAGGGATGAAATACAGCAGGCATAGACCTTCCATATGGAGAGGAAATCAAAGCGATATAGGGAGGTAGAAATTAGGTTCATACTTAGAAAAACAGGGGTAAATATTAAGGTAACCACAAATAAGACGAACAATCCCAAACTTCAAAATAAAAACCAGGATAAACATAAAGACTCAGCAAAAACAAATTCATCTACAATGAAAAAGACAAACACACAATTTACAAAGAAAAAGTTCTCAGCACAAAAATGTAAGTGGAAAATGAAACTGTCAACAACACAGAAAAATGCATCAAAATGACAACACTACATTCATACCTATACTTACACTGAATGTAAATGGACTAAATGCACCAATAAAGAGACAGAGAGTCACAGATTGGATTAAAAAAACACAACCCAGCTATATGCTGTCTACAAGAGACATACCTTAGACTTAGAGACACAAACTAAAACTCAAAGGATGGAAAAAATACATCAAGCAAACAACAATCAAAAACAAGCAGGAGTGGCAATATTAATTTCTGACAAAATAGACTTTAAAGTTAAATCCACCACAAAGGATAAGGAAAGACACTATCTAATGATTAAAGAGACAATTTACTAGGAAGATATAACCATATTAAATACATATGCACCCAATGACAGGGCTGCAAGATACATAAAACAAACTCTAACAGCATTGAAAAGTGAGATAAACAGCTCTGCAATTATAGTAGGAGACTTCAACACACCACATATGGTGAAGGATAGGACATCCAGTAAGAAGCTCAGTAAAGACACAGAAGATCTAAATGCCACAATCAACGAACTTGACCTCATAGACATACAGAAAACTCCACCCAACAGCTGCAAAGTATACTTTCTTTTCTAGTGCACATGAAATATTCTCTAGAACAGACCACATATTAGGTCATAAAGCAAGCCTTAGCAGAATCCAAAACATCGAAATATTGCAAAGCATCTTCTCAGACCATAAGGCCATAAAAGTAGAAGACAAAAACAGAAAAAGCAGGGAAAAGAAATCAAATACTTGGAAATGGAACAATACTCTGCTCCAAAAAGACTGGATTATAGAAGACATTAAGGAGGGAATAAACAAACTCATAGAATCCAATGAGAATGAAAACACTTCCCATCAGAACCTTTGGGATACAGCAAAAACAGTGCTCAGAGGTCAATTGATGTCAATAAATGCAAACATACAAAAAGAAGAAAGGGCCAAAATCAAAGAACTGTCCCTAGAACTTGGACACAAAGAAAGAGAGTAAAAAAAGAAACCCTCAGGAACCAGAAAAAAGCAAATAATAAAAATTAGAGCAGCATTAAATGAATTAGAAAACAGAAAACAATTGAAAGAGTTAACGAACAAAAAGCTGGCTATTTGAAAAAATTAACAAAATTGGTAAACCATTGGCTACACTGACAAAAGAAAAACAGGAAACAAATAACCCAAATGAGAAATGAGATGGGTGGTATTACAACAGACCCAGCTGAAATTAAAAGAATCATATCAGATCACTATGAAAAACTGTACTCTAACAAATTGGAAAACCTAGAAGAAATGGATGAATTCCTAGAAACACACTATCTACCTAAACTAACACAAACACAGGTAGGACAGCTAAACGGACAGATAACAAAAGAAGAAATTGAAAAGATAATCAAAAAAGTCCCAACAAAAAAAGTCCTGGCTCTGACAGCTTCACTGCACAGTTCTACCAGACTTTCAGAGAAGAGGTTACTCCACTACTACTAAAGGTATTTCAGACCATATAAGAGGACGAAATACTCCCAAACAAACTCAATCTATGAAGCCAGCTTATCCCTGATACCAAAATGAGCTGAAGACACCACAAAAAAGAAAATTACAGACCTATGTCCCACATGAACTGATACTCAACAATCCTCAACAAAATTCTAGCCAATAGAATTCAACAACAAGTCAAAAAAATAATTCACCATGACCAAGTGGGATTCATACCAGGTATGCAGGGATGGTTCAACATTAGAACAATTAATGTAATCCACCACATAAATAAAAAAAAAAAAAAAAGACAAGAATCACATGGTTTTATCAATTGATGCAGAAAAGGCATTTGACAAAGTTCAACACCCATTCAGGATAAAAACTCTCAGCAAAATAGGAATAGAAGGAAAATTCCTCAACATAATAAAGGGCATTTATACAAAGTCAACAGCCACCATCATCCTAAATGGAGTGAGTCTGAGAGTAATCCCCTAGAGAACAGAAACCAGACAAGGATGCGCCTTATCGCCAGTCTTATTCAACATTGAGCTGGAAGTCCTAGCCAGAGCAATTAGGCTACAAAAAGAAAATGAAGGGCATCCAGATTGGAAAAGAAGTAAAAGTAACTCTATTTGCAGATGACATGATCTTATATACAGAAAAAGTTAAAAAATACTCAAGAAAACAACTGAAACTGATAGAAGAGTTCAGCAGAGTATTGGGATACAAGACAAACATACAAAAATCAATTGAATTCCTCTACACCAACAAAAAGAACATCAGAGACGAAATCACCAAATCAAAACCATTTACAGTGGCCCTCGACAAGATAAAATACTTAGGAATAAATCCAACCAGAGACGTAAAAAACCTATACAAAGAAAACTACGAGGCACTACTGCAAGAAACCCAAAAAGATTTTCCTAAGTGGAAAAACGTACCTTGCTCATGGATAGGAAGACTTAACATTGTAAAAATGTCTGTTCTCCCAAAAGCTATCCAAAGATACAATGCAATTCTGACCCAAATTCCAACAACATTTTTTAATGAGATGGAGAAAGAAATCACAAACTTCATATGGAAGAGAAGAAGGCCCTGGATAAGTAAAGCATTGCTGAAAAAGAACAAAGTGGGAGGCCTCACTCTACCTAATGACAGTCAAAACAGCCTGGTACTTGTACAAAAACAGATACATAGACCAATAGAACAGAATTGAGAATCCCGACATAAATACATCCACATGTGGGCAGCTGATATTTAACAAAGACCCAAACTCAGTTAAATGGAGAAAAGACACTCCGTTTAGCCAATGGTCCTGGCATAACTGGATATCCATCTGCAAAAAAAAAAAAAAAAAGAAAGAAAGAAGACCCGTATCTCACACCATCCACAGAAACGAACTCAAAATGCCTCAAAGTCCTAAATATCAAGTCAAAAATGATAAAGATCATGGGAGAAAAAATAGGGACAATGCTACGAGCCCTAATGAATGGTATAAACGGTAAACTAAACAGTATTAACAATGTAGAAGAGAAACTAGATAACTGCGAGCTCCCAAAAATCAAACACCTATGCTCATCCAAAGACTTCACCAAAAGAATAAAAAGATTACCTACAGACTGGGAAAAAGTTTTTAGCTATGACGTATCCATCTGATCAGCGTCTGATCTCTAAAATCTACATGATACTGCAAAACTCAACTACAAAAAGACAAATAACCCAATTAAAAATGGACAAAAGACATCAGCAGGTACTTCACTAAAGAAGACATTCAGATAGCTAACAGACACCTGAGGAAATGCTCATGATCATTAGCCATTAAGAGAAATGCAAATCCAAACTACATTGGGATTCCATTTCACTCCAACAAGGTTGGCATTAATCCAAAAAACACAAAACAGTAAATGTTGGAGAGGTTGTGCAGAGACTGGAACACTTCTACACTGCTGGTGAGAATGTAAAATGGTACAACCACTTTGGAAGTCGATTTGGCACTTACTTAAAAAACTAGAAATAGAAATACCATACCATCCAGCAATCCCACTCCTTGGACTATATCCTACAGAAATAAGAGCCTTTACATGAACAGATATATGCACACCCATGTTTATTGCAGCACTGTTTACAATAGCAAAAAGATGGAAGTGACCAAAGTGCCCATCAACAGATGAATGGATAAATAAATTATGGTATATTCATACAATGGAATACTATGCATCAATAAAGAACAATGATGAATCCATGAAACATTTCATAACTTGGAGGGATATGGAAGGCATTATGCTGAGTGAAATTAGTTGCAAAAGGACAAGTATTGTATGAGACCACTATTATAAGAACTCTAAAAATAATTTAAACAGAGGAGAAAATATTCCTTGATGGTTTAGAGAGGGGGGAGGGAGGGAGGGAGGAAGAACGGTATTCACTAAGTAGATAGTAAAAAAAAAAATTAGGTGAAGGGAAAGACAACACACTCTACAGGAGAGGTCAGCACAACTGGACTAAACAAAAGCAAAGAAGTTTCCTGAATAAACTGAATGTTTCGAAGGTCAGCGTAGCAGGGGCAGGGTTATGGGGACCATGGTTTCAGGGGACATCTAAGTCAGTTGGCACAATAAAATCTATTAAGAAAACATTCTGCATCCCACTTTGGAGAGTGGCGTCTGGGGTCTTAAACGCTAGCAAGCGAGCATCTAAGATGCATCAATTGGTCTCAACCCACCTGGATCAAAGGAGGATGAAGAACTCCAAAGACACAAGGTAATTACAAGCCCAAGAGACAGACAGGGCCACATAAACCAGAGACTATACCAGCCTGAGACCAGAAGAACTAGATGGTCCCCAGCTACAACTGATGACTGCCCTGACAGGGAACACAACAGAGATCCCCTGAGGCAGCATGAGAGCAGTGGGATGCAGATGTCAAGTTCTCATAAATAGACCAGACTTAATGGCCTGACTGAGACTAGAAGGTCCCCAGACCTTCTGTTAACCCAACACAGGAACCATTCCCAAAGCTAACTCTTCAGACAGGTACTGGACTGGACTATGGGATAGAAAACGATGCTGGTAAAGGTTGAGCTTCTTGGATCAAATAGACATATGAGACTACGTGGGCAGCTCCTGTCTGGCAGGAGATGAGACGGCAGAGGGGGTCAGAACCTGGCCAAATGGACATGAAAAATAGAGATTAGAGGGAAGGATTGTGCTGTCTCATTTGGGGGAGAGTATATAGCAAGGTGTATATAAATTTTTGTATGAGAGACTGATTTGATTTGTAAACTTTCACTTAAAGCACGATAAAAATTAAAATAAAATAATGAATGAAATGACAATGCTGTATGCATCAGAAGTTTAAAAGTGTAAACATCATATGTCTGCCAGTGTAAGAAATTAATGAAGGTAAGGATATTATTTCTTGTCACACCTATATTCTCTGCATTCACAATGATGACTGTGCCCCCAAAATTGTTTTTGTTGCTAGGTGCCTTCAAGTCGGTTTTTCAACTCGTAGTGACCCTATGTAGAACAGAAGGAAACACTGCCCAGTCCTGTGCCATCCTCACAATTCTTGTTGTTAAAGATGTTAGGCAATTTGTCATTAATATAGGAAAAAAAAGGGAGAAATCAGAATGAACGAAAAAATTAATTTGAACTCATACTCTGCACTTTATACATAAAACTACTCTAAATGGAAAACATATCTAAATGATATGTGTTATTAGGTGCTATCCTGTCAGTTCCCACTCATAGTGACCCTACGTACAACAGAACGAAACACTGACTGGTCCTGCATCATCCTCACAATTGTTGTTACGTTTGAGCTTATTGTTGTAGCCACTGTGTCAATCCATCTTGCTGAAAGTCTTCCTCTTTTTGCTGACTGTGATGGATAAGACTATGTGTCAGCTTGGTTAGGCCATGATTCTCAGTGTTTATATGTGATCACCCCATGATGGGATCTTCTATGAGTAGCCAATCAGTTGAAAGGGAGTTTCTTTAGGTGTGTGGTCTGCATCTGAATACAAGCGGATGTTCTGGCCTTTGCCCGCTCAGAATCCTGCAGCTGTCTCCTGTTCCTCTGACTGCCAGTTCCCGGGACTTGAGCTAGCAGCTTACCTTTCGACCTTGAGATTCCTTGATCTTCACAGCCTGTGAACGAGAGCCCTGCTCTCCAACCTACCGATCTTGGGTTTGCCAGCCCCTGGAGCTACGTGAATCAGGAGAATCCTCTATTCTGATCCATGGACTTGGAATATTCTGGCTTCTGCAATTGTATGAGCTGTTTCCTTGATATAAATCTCTCTCTATATATATATTTATTTATACAATTTACTGGTTTTGCTTCTCTAGAGAACACGGCCTAGCACACTGACCTTCTCCTTTAGCAAGCATGATGTCATTTTCCAGGGACTGGTCACTCCTGATAACACATCCAAAGTATGTGGCAAGTCTCACCCTCCTCACTTCAAAGGAGCCCTCTGTCTATATTTCTTCCAAGACAGATTTGTTTGTCTTTCTTGCCAACATCATAATTCAAAGGTATCAATTCCTCTTTGGTCTTCCTTATTCGTTGTCCAGGTTTTGCAAGCAAAATGATATGTAAAAATAGAATGATTCAAGAAGAGAAACTAGGAGAAAATTGTGTAACTTTGAATTAAGCAACAAGTTTTAGATATAACATCAAGAACATGATGGGTAACCAAAATTGATAATCGATTTTATCAAAATTATAAACCTTTCCTCTGTGAAAGACACTGTTAAGAGAATAAAATAGCAAGTCAAAGAATTAAATTGGGCATTCCCAAATCACTTCTCTGATAAAGGATGTATATCCAGAGCATATAAAGAATGCTCAAGCTCAAAATAAACGAAAAATATATGTATAAAAAAATGGAAAGAGAAATCTCATCAAAATCAGTTTATTGATACCAACAAGCACAGAAAAAAACACTCAGCATCATTGTACAGAAGGAAAATATAAAGCTTAAAACCACAATGTGACAGTTTCATTTACCTCTTAGAACAACTAGAGTAAAGAAAAAAAAAAAAAACTCAAAATGTTGCAGAGAACGTGGAGAAACAGGAACTCTCACACACTTCTGGTGGAATGCAAAATGGCAGGGTGACTTTTTGGAAAAGTTTGACAGTTTCTTATTATGTTCAACATACACTTACCGTGGAACTCAGCAATCCCACTCCTACGTGTTTTGCCCAATTGAACTGAGAACTTATATTTACAAAAATATATCTACGATAGCGCATGTAACATCTTTATTTATAATCACCAAAAACTGGAGACCATTCTAATGTGCTTTGGTAGGTGAATGGATAAACGAACTGTGAAATATCCATATAACGGAAAACTAATCCAAAATTATGAAGGAATAAATTCTTGATTCACAAATCAACATGGCTGAAACACAAGTTCATTTTCCTAAGTGAAAGAAGCCAGACTCAAGGCTTTATATTGTATGACCCTATTTGTATGGTTTTCTAGAGTGACAAAAATATAGGGATTGATAACAAAACAGAGTCTGGCAGGAATTGTGAAAGGAAAAAAGTTTAACTAAATAAGTGTAACACAAAAACTGTGAGATGATACAGGTGGATGCATGACTCCAAGCGTTTTTCAACATCCACATAACAGCAAAGCACTATTTTTATAGACTGTGAATTAAAAATAATTACCAGGATGTTGGTGAACTCAAAATGCAGTGCAGATTGAAATTACTTTTTTGTGAATTAATGAGATATTTAACAAATGAGACGGCACTGGGTTTTTTTTTTTAACAAATGAGAAGGCAAGTAAGAAAATCAGTATCCTGAGTAGTTTTGATAAACAGAATTTTTTTTTTTTATTTTTATTGTGCTTTAAGTGAAAGTTTGCAAATCAAGTCACTCTCTCACACAAAAACTTATATACACCTTGCTACATACTCCCAATTGTTCTCCCCCTAATGAGACAGCCAGCTCACTCCTTCCACTCTCTCTTTTCGTGTACATTTCACAAGCTTCTAACTCCCTCTACCCTCTCATTTCCCCTCCAGGGAGGAGATGCCAACATAGTCTCAAGTGTCCACCTGATCTAAGAAGCTCACGTCTCGCCAGCATCCCTCTCCAATCCATTGTCCAGCCCAATCCCTGTTTGAAGAGTTGGCTTTGGGAATGGTTCCTATCCTGGGCCAACAGAAGGTCTGGGGGCCATGACCACCAGGGTCCTTCTAGTCTCAGTCAGAACATTAAGTCTGGTCTTTTTATGAGAATTTGGGGTCTCTATCCCACTGCTCTCCTGCTCCCTCAGGGATTCTCTGTTGTGTTCCCTGTCAGGACACTCATCGGTTGTAGCTGGGCACCATCTAGCTCTTCTGGTCTCAGGCTGATGTAGTCTCTGCTTTATGTGGCCCTTTCTGTCTCTTGGGCTTGTAATTACCTTGTGTCCTTGGTGTTATTCATTCTCCTTTGATCCAGGTGGGTTAAGACCAATTGATGCATCTTAGATGGCCGCTTCTAGCGTTTAAGACCCCAGACGCCTCTATCCAAGATGGGATGTAGAATGTTTTCTTAATAGATTTTATTATGCCAATTGACTTAGATGTCCCCTGAAACCATAGTCCCCAAACCCTGCACCTGCCACGCTGACCTTCACAGCATTCAGTTTATTCTGGAAACATCTTTGCTTTTGGTTTAATCCAGTTGCGCTGACCTTGCCTGTATTGTGTTATCTTTCCCATCACCTAAAGTAGGTCTTTTCTACTATCTAATTAGGGAACACCTCTCTCCCACCCTCCCTATCTCCCCCTCTCTAAACCATCAAAGAATATTTTCTTCTCTGTTTAAACTATTTCTTGAGTTCTTATAATAGTGATCTTATAAAATATTTGCCCTTTTGCAACTGACTAATCTCACTCAGAATAATGCTGTCCAGATTCCTCCATGTTATGAAAGGTTTCACAGATTCATCACTGTTCTGTATCGATGCGTAGTATTCCATTGTGTGGAATACCATAATTCATTTATCCATTCATCCATTGATGGGCAACTTGGTTGCTTCCATCTTTTTGCTATTGTAAATAGTGCTGCAATGAACACGGGTGTGCATATATCTATTCATGTAAAGGCTCTTATTTCTCTAGGATATATTCTAAGGAGTGGGATTGCTGAATCTTACGGTAGTTCTATTTCTAGCTTTTTTTCAAAAATAATTTTATTGTGCTTTAAGTGAAAATTTACAAATCAAGCCAGTCTTTCACACAAAAACCCATGTACACCTTCCTACACACTCCCAATTACTCTCCCCCTAATGAGACAGCCTACTCTCTCCCTCCACTCTCTCTTTTCGTGTGCTTTTCGCCAGCTTCTAACACCCTCCACACTCTCATCTCCCCTCCAGGCAGGAGATGCTAACACAGTCTAAAGTGTCCACCTGATCCAAGAAGCTCACTCCTCACCAGCATCCCTCTCCAACCCATTGTCCAGTCCAATCCATGTCTGAAGAGCAGGCTTCGGGAATGGTTCCTGTCCTGGGGCAAAAGAAGGTCTGGGGACCATGACTACCGGGGTTCTTCCAGTCTCAGTCAGACCATTAAGTCTGGTCTTATGAGAATTTGGGGTCTGCATCCCACTGCTCTCCTGCTCCCTCAGGGGTTCTCTGTTGTGTTCCCTGTCAGGGCAGTCATCAGTTGTAGCCGGGCACCATCTAGTTCTTCTGGTCTCAGGCTGATGTAGTCTCTGGTTCATGTGGCCCTTTCTGTCTCTTGGGCTCATGATCACCTTGTGTCCTTGGTGTTCTTCATTCTCCTTTGATCCAGGTGGGTTGAGACCAATTGATGCATCTTAGATGGCTGCTTGCTAGCATTTAAGACCCCAGATGCCACTCTTCAAAGTGGGATGCAGAATGTTTTCTTAATAGATTTTATTATGCCAATTGACTTAGATGTCCCCTGAAACCAGCGTCCCCAAACCCCTGCCCCTGCTATGCTGAACTTCGAAGCAGTTTATTCAGGAAACTTCTTTGCTTTTGGTTTAGTCCAATTGTGCTGACCTCCCCTGTACTGTGTGCTGTCTTTCACTTCACCTAAGTAGTTCTTATATACTATCTAATTAGTGAATGCCCCTCTGTCCCGCTCCCCCCTCCGCCCTCTGTTAACCACAAAAGAGTGTTTTCTTCTCAGTTTAAACTATTTCTCAAGTTCTTATGATAGTGGTCTTATACAATATTTCTCCTTTCGCAACTGGCTATTTTCACTCGGCATAATGCCTTCCAGGTTCCTCCACGTTAAGAAATGTTTCACAGATTCCTCACTGTTCTTTATCGATGCGTACTGTTCCATTGTGTGACTACACCATAATTTATCCATTCATCCATTGATAGGCACCTTGGTTGCTTCCATCTTTTTGCTATTGTAAACAGTGCTGCAATAAACATGGGAGTGCATACATCTGTTCATGTAAAGGCTCTTATTTCTCTAGGATATATTCCAAGGAGTGGGATTGCTGGATCATATGGTAGCTCTATTTCTAGCTTTTTAAGAAGCGCCAAATGGATTTCCAAAGTGGTTGTACCATTTTACTTTCCCACCTGCAGCGTATTAGTGTTCCAATCTCTCCACAGTCTCTCCAACATTTATTGTTCTGTGTTTTTTGGATTGATGCCAGCCTTGCTGTTGTGAGATGGAATTTCATTGTAGTTTTGGTTTGCATTTCTCTAATGGCTAATGATCGTGAGAATTTCCTCATATATCTGTTAGCTACCTGAATGTCTTCTTTAGTGAAGTGTCTTTTGCCCATTTTTTAATTGGGTTGTTTGTCTTTTTCAGTTGAGTTTTTACAGTATCATGTAGATTTTAGAGAATAGGTGCTGATCAGAAATGCCATAGCTAAAAACATTTTCTCAGTCTGTAGGTAATCTTTTTACTCTTTTGGTGAAGTCTTTGGATGAGTGTAGGTGTTTGATTTTTAGAAGCTCCCAGTTACCTAGTTTTTCTTCTGCATTTCTAGTAATGTTTTGTATACTGTTTATGCCATGTATTAGGGCTCTTAACGTTGTCCCAATTTTTTCTTTCATGATCTCTGTCGTTTTAGATTTTATACATAGGTCTTTGATCCGTTTTGAGCTTGTTCTTGTACATGGAGTGAGGTATGGGTTTTGGTTCATTTTTTTGCAGATGGATATCCAGTTATGCTGGTACCATTTGTTAAAAAGACTGTCTTGTCCCCATTTAACTGTTTTCAGGCCTTTGTCAAATATCGACTGCTCATGTATGGATGGATTTATGTCTGGATTCTCAATTCTGTTCCATTGGTCTAAGTATCTGCTTTTGTACAAGTACCAGGCTATTTTGACTACTGTGGCAGTATAATAGGCCCTAAAATCAGGTAGAGTAAGGCCTCCCACTTTGTTCTTCTTTTTCATTAATGCTTTACTTATCCGGGGTCTCTTTCCTTTCAATATGAAGTTGGGGATTTGTTTTTCCATTTCATTAAAGAATGTCATTGGAATTTGGATTGGAATTGCATTAAATGTATAGATCACTTTGGGCAGCATAGATATTTTTATAATTTTAAGGCTTTGTGTCCATGAGCAAGGTATGTTTTTCCACTTAAGTAGGTCTCTTTTGGTTTCTTGCAGAAGTGTTTTTCAGTTTTCTTTGTAAAGGTCTTTTACATCTCTGGTAAGATTTATTCCTAAGTATTTACATCTCTGGTAAGATTTATTCCTAAGTATTTTATCTTCTTGAGGGCTTATTTTACCTTCTTGGGGCTACTGTAAATGGTATTCATTTGGTAATTTCCTCTTCGAATTTCTTTTTGTTGGCATAGATTTTTGTATGTTTATCTTGTATCCTGATACTCTGCTGAACTCTTCTATTAGTTTCAGTAGTTTTCTGGAGGATTCCCTAGGGTTTTCTGTGTTTAAGATCATGTCATCTGGAAATAGATATAATTATTCTTCTTCCTTGCCAATCTGGATGCACTTGATTTCTTTATCTAGCCTCATTGCTCTAGCTAGGACCTCCAGCACAATGTTGAATAACAGCAGTGACAAAGGGTATCCTTGTCTGGTTCCCTATCTCAATGGGAATGTTTTCAGGCTCTCTCCATTTAGGATGATGTTGGCTGTTGGCTTTGTATAAATGCCCTTTATTATGTTGAGGAATTTTCCTTCTATTCCTATTTTGCTGAGAGTTTTTTATCCTGAATGGGTGTTGAATTTGTCAAATGCCTTTTCTGCATCAGTTGGTAAAATCATGTGATTCTTGTCTTTTTTTTATTTATGTGTGGATTACATTCATTGTTTTTCTAATGTTGAACCATTCCTGCATACCTGTTATGAATCCCACTTAGTCATGGTGAATTATTTTTTTGACATGTTGTTGAATTCTATTGGCTAGAATTTTGTTGAGGATTGTTGCGTATCAGTTCATGTGGGACATAGGTCTGTAATTTTCTTTTTTGTGGTGTCTTCAGCTCATTTTAGTATCATGGATATACTGGCTTCACAGAATGAGTTTGGGAGTATTCCGTCCTCTTCTATGGTCTGAAATACCTTTAGTAGTGGTGGAGTAACCTCTTCTCTGAAAGTCTGGTAGAACCGTGCAGTGAAGCTGTCAGAGCCAGGACTTTTTTTGTTGGGAGTTTTTTGATTATCTTTTCAATTTCTTCTTTTGTTATCTGTCAGTTTAGCTGTGCTACCTGTTTTTGTGTTAGTTTAGGTAGATAGTGTGTTTCTAGGAATTCATCCATTTCTTCTAGGTTTTCCAATTTGTTAGAGTACACTTTTTCGTAGTAATCTGATATGATTCTTTTAATTTCATCTGAGTCTGTTGTAATATCACCCATCTCAATTCTTATTCGGGTTATTTGTTTCCTCTCCTGTTTTTCTTTTGTGAGTTCAGCCTATGGTTTATGAATTTTTTTTTTTGATTTTTTCAAAGAACCAGCTTTTGGTCTTTTTAATTCTTTCATTTCTTTTTCTGTTTTCTATTTCGTTTAGTTCAGCTCTAATTTTTATTAAATGTTTTCTTCTGGTGGCTGAGGGTTTCTTTTGTTGTTTTCTTTATATTTATTCAAGTCGTAGGGATAATTCTTAGATTTTGGCCCTTTCTTCTTTTTTCTATGTGTGCATTTATTGATATAAATTGACCTCTGAGCACTGCTTTCACTGTGTCCCAAAGGTTCTGATAGGAAGTGTTTTCATTCTCATTGAATTCTATGTATTCCTTTATTCCATCCTTAATTTCTTCTATAATCCAATCTTTTTTGAGCAGGGTATTGTTCAGTTTCCAAGTGTTTTATTTCTTTTCCCTGTTTTTTCTGTTATTGATTTCCACTTTTATAGCCTTACGGTCAGAGAAGATGCTTTGTAATATTTCGATGTTTTGAATTCTTCTAAGGATTGCTTTATGACCTAATATGTGCTATACTCTAGAGAATGTTCCATGTGCACTAGGAAAGAAAGTATAGTTGGTTGTTGTAGGTCTATGAGGTCCTGTTGGTTGATTGTGGCATTTAGATCTTCTGCGTCTTTATTGATCTTCGTTCTGGATGTCTTGTCCTTTACTGAAAGTGATGTGTTGAAGTCTCCTACTATTATTGTGGAGCTGTCTATCTCGCTTTTCAATGTTGACAGAGTTTGTTTTATGTATCTTTTAGCCCTATCATTGCGTGCATAAACATTAAATATGGTTATATCTTCTTGGTATACTGTGCCTTTAATCACTATACAGTGTCGTTCCTTATCCTTTATGATGGACTTAACTTTAAAGCCTGTTTGTCAGAAATTAACAATGGCACTCCTGCTCTTTTTTGATTGTTGTTTGCTTCATATACTTTTTCCATCCTTTGAGTTTTAGTTTGTTTGTGTCTCGAAGTTTAAGGTGTCTCTTGTAGGCAGCATATAGACAGATCGTGTTTTTTAGTCCATTTTGCCACTCTCTGTCTCTTTATTGGTACATTTAGTCCGTTTACATTCAGCGTGATTATGGATATGTATGAAGTTAGTGTTATCATTTTGATGTCTTTTTGTGTGTGTTGTTAACAGTTTCTTTTTCCGACTTAATTTTATGTGCTGAGTAGATTATATATAGTCCTTTCCTCATATTCATTGTTTTTTATTTTGTTTCTGCTGAGTATTTTTTTCTTGTATTTTATTTTGATGGGTACAATACTTTGTGTCCTTTTGGTTACCTTATCATAGAGAGATAGTATTGTTGTTAGGTGCTGTCGAGTTGGTTCCGACTCATAGAGACCCTATGCACAACAGAACAAAACACTGCCCGGTCCTGCGCCATCCTTACAATCGTTGTTACGCTTAAGCTCATTGTTGCAGCCACTGTGTCAATCCACCTTTTTGAGGGTTTTCCTCATTTCCACTGACCCTGTACTCTGTCAAGCATGACGTCCTTCTCCAGGGACTCATCCCTCCTGACAACATGCCCAAAGTATGTAAGACGCAGTCTCACCACCCTTGCCTCTAAGGAGCATTCTGGCCGCACTTCTTCAAAGATAGATGTGTTCGTTCTTTTGGCAGTCCATGATATATTCAATATTCTTCGCCAACACCACAATTCAAAGGCGTCAACTCTTCTTCGGTCTTCCTTATTCATTGTCCAGCTTTCACATGCATATGATGCGATTAAAAATACCATGGCTTGGGTCAGGCGCACCTTAGTCTTCAGGGTGACATCTTTGCTCTTCAACACTTTGAAGAGGTCCTTTGCAGCAGATTTGCCCAATGCAATGCGTGTTTTGATTTCTTGACTGCTGCTTCCGTGGGTGTTGATTGTGGATCCAAGTAAAATGAAATCCTTGACAACTTCAATCTTTTCTCCATTTATCATGATGTTGCTCATTGGTCCAGTTGTAAGGATTTTTGTTTTCTTTATGTTGAGGTGTAATCCATACTGAAGGCTGTGGTCTTTGATCTTCATTAGTAAGTGCTTCAAGTCCTCTTCACTTTCAGGAAGCAAGGTTGTACCATCTGCATAACGCAGGTTGTTAATGAGTCTTCCTCAAATCCTGATGCCCCGTTCGTCTTCATATAGTCCAGCTTCTCAGATTATTTGTTCAGCACACAGATTAAGTTTACCCCTGGTTTTCTAAATTTAAACCTTACTTTCACTTCTTTGTATCGCTGTATCTTCCTTTCCATATGGAAGATCTATGATTACATTTCTTAGTCCCCTCTTACTTTTTTAATGTTGAGGGTTTTTTTATCTTGCTTTTTTTTTATTTCTCTGTCTGCGTTGACTTCTGATTGCTCTGCCCAGTGTTCCAGTCTTGGGTTGATGCCTGATATTATCGATTTTCTAACAAAAGAACTCCTTTTAGAATTTCTTGTAGTTTTGGTTGGTTTTTACGAATTCTCTAAACTTCTATTTATCTGGATATGTCCTACTTTCACCTTTGTATTTAAGAGACAGTTTTGCTGGATATATGATTCTTGGTTGGCAATTTTTTTCCTTCAATTTTTTTAAATAAGTCATCCCATTGCCTTCTTGCCTGCATGGTTTCTGCATAGTAGTCTGAGATTATTCTTATTGACTCTCCTTTGTAGGTGACTTTTTGTTTATTAAAATACTCTCTTTATCTTTGGTTTTGGCAAGTTTGATTATAATATCTCTTGGTGACTATCTTTTAACATCTACCTTATGTGGAGTTCGATGAGCATCTTAGATAGATATCTTCTCATCTTTCACAATATCAGAGAAGTTTTCAGCCAAAAAATCAACAATTCTCTCTGTATTTTCTGTTATCCCTCCCTGTTCTTGTTCTCCAGTCCCTCGCAGGTTATTTCTCTTGATAGAGTCCCACATCATTCTTAAAGTTTCTTCATTTTTTTTTAATTCTTTTCTCCGATTTTTCTTCAAATATGTTACTGCCAAGTGATTTATGTTCAAGTTGAGAAATTATGGCTTCTACTTGCTCAATTCTGCTCCTCTGATTTTCTGTTGAGTCGTGTAATTCTGTAATTTTATTGTTAATCTTCTGAATTTCTGATTGCTGTCTGTCTGTGGATTTTTCCAGCTTATTAAATTTTTCATTATGTTTCTGAATAATCTTTTTAATTTCTTCAATTATTTTATCTGTGTGTTTCTTGGCTTGTTCTGCGTATTGTCTCATTTCCTTCCTGATGTCTTGAAGAGTTCTGTATATTAATCTTTTGTATTCTGCCTCTGGTAATTCCAGGAATGCACTTTTATCTAGAAGATCCCTGGATTCTTTGTTTGGAGAGCTTATTGAGATGACCGTGGTCTGTTTCTTTATGTGACTTGATATTGACTGTTGTCTTTGAGCCATCTAAAAGTTATTATATTAGTTTATGCCTGCTTACTCTGTCGTAGCCTCTTGCTTTCTTTTGTTTTGTTTTGATATGCCCAAATGGGTTGCTTGAGTGAGCTAGCTTGATTATTTTCACCTTTGGAACTCTGACGTCCTGTCCCCAGATGGAAAGAGCTGTTATCAGTTATATCATTCTAGGAGTCCATTCACTTTTCTTGTATGAATTCAGCTCAGGTGTCCAGGTAGCTGATCATGAAGTGTGTGGTACAGCTTCTGTCCTACAGTCTTAGAGGGGCAGTGGTAATTGGCGTATATACCAATATCTGATTGCAGCAGGGGGTCACGCTCTGAACAAGGCATGGGGCTGAGAACTGACCCCCGAGTGTCTCTGAGGAAAGCGCATCCCTGTTCCCTAGAGTGCGCAGGGTGGGTTCTTCAGACGGACCATGGGATCCTAATATTTTTGGTTGTAAAGACTGGGAGGTAGTAGTTATCCTTGGAACCCTGTAGTGGGTGGCTGGGTGACCTGAGTGGAGGTATCAGTTCTTAGGCCCATCATGTGGGTAGGTGAGGACCCTGTTTAATGGGCAAAGCAATGCCAAACATCACCCACCTCTCCGCCGCACAGCTGTAATGGTTAGAGTCTGCCAACAAGGGTCTAGTCTCCTGAAATAGGCCCACACAGGTCCATGCAGAGGGGAAAGGTGCTCAAAGTCCATGGACCGTTTATGCCTGGACAGGAGCGGCTTCTGTGCTGAGCTCCCCTGGTTAGTGGAGCTGGCAAATTATCTTTCCCTCCAATTACAATATTTTTTCCTTCTCCATGGCTGGGAGGATGCCTCTAGGCACTCAACAGTGCCTATCTCAGGCCCAAGGAATTCAGCCGCTGAAGCTGGCTTGTGAGTGGGGGGTGTGGTAAAATATACAGAAGTACTTAGCTTTTGCTGAGAGCGCCATTCTTCTCTGGTTCCAAACGTATGAGTAGACTGTGTGGCTGGCTGCTTCTCCCTAAGGAAACTGTGGCAAAATGCTAGTACCAACCCACTGCCGCCACTCCAGAATGATGCCTGAGGGCTTTCCGAGATTCAGGCCCAGTAACTCCTCTCTACTTCTGTACTGTCTCTTCTTCCCCCTTCCCCTCTGTTCTTTTTCTAAACTTGCCTTTGAAGCTCAGGGCTTCTAGCTTGTCGTAAATATACTTGTTTCACTTGGTTTTTTGTGTCTTTGTTGTATAGAGGGTTCGCCAGAGGTATCTGTATATTCTACCATCTTAGCCCAGCCAGGGTAAAAAAAATCTTTTGGATGCTCTAAAACCAAGAGAAATAGATCACAAATACTGAGCTTGCAGTGGTAAAATTATAGGTATATGGTTTAACAGTTCTGAAATTGTATATATTTACTAGGTTTAGACAAATAAAGAAGTGTATTTTAATAATGGGAGTCCCTGGTTATTGCAAATGGTTAACACTCTCAGCTGCTAATTGAAAGGCGTATGTTCAAAACTTTCACATTTCTAATGAAGACGATTCTTTACAAATTTGATCAAAATTTCACCTTTGATAAGAGAGTGGGTTTCTTATTTTATTACTCATAAAATATGAAGAAAGGATGAATATTAAGCAACTTATTAATGGATATAAATATTGCATAGAAGTCACCATCTCAGGTCCTCTGTGGGATGCAAGGATGAACATAACTCTTCTCAAGAGAGATCTGCTAGGGAGAGGAGTGAGCAGGTTACTGAGAAATGCAAGGGCCCCTTCCAGATTTCCCTTATGGTCTATAATATAGCAGAGATGTGGCCTGACTTGGTCTGGTTTCCAGGAGATCAGTACACAGTCTTTGCTGAGGTTAAAAATATTTCCACATCTTTTGAAGGTTTCTGACGTTCTACTTTTTATGTCCTGAAAAACTGCTTTAAGCCATTATAAAATAAAATATGATTAGTGTGAATGTTGCTAGTTGTTGGAAGGTATGCAATGATTTTACATTTTATTCTTCACAACAGAAATTTTACTCTCTAAAATCAAAAGGAGACAGCTGTCAAGATGTTAATAGACAGAATTGATAAACTATTACTACATCCAAATAGCATTTGAATAGGTGGGAACTAACTGAGTAGGTTAGGAAAATGGAAAAAGTTTTTTCTTAACTTTTCTGGATATCCATTTGGATAAGTGGACTTATGGAGAAGATAACCGTGAGAAAGAATTACAAGGGAATGAAACATTTTTTCCAAAAAGCTTAATAACTCAGTGTCATGGATTGAATTGTATACCCCAATAATATGTGTCAAATTGATTAGACCATGATTCCCAGTACTGCGTGGTTGTCCTTCATCTGGTGATTGTAATTTTATGTTAAAAACTACTAGGGTAGGAGTGTAACACCCTTACCCAGGTCACATCCCAGATCCATAAATAAAGGGAGTTTCCCTGGGGTATGGCCTACACCACCTTTTATCTTACAAGAGATGAAAGGAAGGGAAACAAGCAGAAAGTGTGGGACCGCATACCACCAAGATAACAGTACCAGGAGCAGAGCGAGTCCTTTGGATCTGGGGTCCATCCGTGGAGAAGCTCCTAATCTGGGGAAAGATTGATGCCCTGAATTTGGGCTTTTACCCTACTTCACTGTGAAGAAATAAATTTCTCTTTGTTAAAGCCCATCCACTTGTGTTATTTCTGTTACAGCAGCATTAGACTAAGACACTCAGGAAGATAATTTCATGGAAAATGCAATGAGCCATAATCCAGTGACAGAGTTGATAAGATAAAAGGCTAGCAGTCACTTTTCAATTTGTGCTTCAGTCAAAATGAAAAATAAATACATTATGCCTCTTTCAGTTCAAAAATAAAAATGTTTATATTTAAATACACACATGTACTTTATAGGAAGCCATACAGAATGTGGAACATTAAAGATCGTGATGGAATAAGAAGACAAACCAGTGAGTAATTGAAATTTTTCTATTTTTTAAATAATTGGGTTACTTATTCTGTCTTGTAGCAATTCTATTTAGTGTACTCATATTGTCTTGGCAATTAGACCCATAAATCTTAGGGTTAGAAATTTAAATATATTACTTGTAATAAGGCAACTGATTTCTTGCATCCTAAAAAAAATAATGAGTTGTTACTTCAGGCTTCTAAGTTTGACTTTTACTTTTTGGTAAGTTAAAGTAACCCATTTCTGTTTCTAGGAGATAGATTGTTTAATAGATAGATTGTCTAATTCTGAGTGAAAAGAAAGGGCTATGTAATTCTTATGACTGTTTCAACAAAATTGTGATCAGAGTTTGCATAAATAGGACATAAAATGACAATTATTTTATTGTCTCCCAAAGATGTGCTTTGTTGTGTGAAGATTTCTTATCTACTACCGTATTTTTAATATAAAAGAACTAATAAATATGTATTAAAAGAATGCCAGCAAGATCCTAAAAATAAGAAAAAATTTGCATGGATTATATAGGATATTTTAGAATATTGGAGATGATGATGCTGATCATGATGAATTATATCTTTCATCTCTTTCCCTTAATACTATTTTTGTCTAAATGGGGTTAAAAGAAAAATTGAAGAGAGAGAGAGAAATGAACAACTACACAGTGGTCACAGAGCTTGTCCTCCTAGACCTTTCTGATGATCCTGACCTTCAGATTGTGACCTTCCTCTTTCTATTTATCACATATGTAGTAAGCTTCACTGGAAACCTGATTCTCACCACCCTAACCTCGGTGGACTCCCATCTACAGACACCTATGCATTTCTTCCTCCGGAACGTCTCCTTCCTAGAAATCTCCTTTACAACTGTATGCATTCCTAGATTTCTGGGTGCAATTATCACCAGGGATAAGACCATTTCCTACAACAACTGTGCAGCTCAACTCTTCTTTATTTTCATGAGGGTGACAGAATTTTACATTCTGACGGCTATGTCCTATGACCTCTATGTGGCCATCTGCAAGCCCCTGCATTACAAAAGCACCATGAATAGGAAACTCTGCTCCCTGCTTGTGTTATGTGTGTGGTTGAGAGGGTTTCTGACCATATTCCCACTTCTTATGTTTCTTCTCCCCCCCCCGGATTACTGTGCTTCCAAAGTCATTGATCACTTTGCATGCGACTATTTTCCCGTCTTACAACTATCTTGCTCAAATACATGGCTCCTAGAAGTAACTGGTTTTTACTTGGCTTTGGTTTCTTTGCTATTCACTTTGGCATTAATGATTTTGTCCTACATGTGTGTCATCAGGACTATTCTGAGAATCCTGTCTTCCAGTGAGAGAAAAAAACTTTCTTCACTTGTTCCTCCCACATGACTGTCATTTCCACCTCTTACGGAAGCTGCATCTTCATGTATGCCAATCCCTCTGCAAAAGAAAAGCATCATTGACCAAAGGAGTTGCTATTGCCAACACCTCTGTTGCCGCCGTGCAGAACCCCTTCATTTATTCCCTGAGGAACCAGGAAGTAAAACAAGTCTTCAAAAACTTCCTCCAGAACATAGTGTTTTCTACAAATTGGGAGCTGTTTTTTTGTTTTGTTTTGTTTTTGTTTTTTTAGCAAAAATACAGATACATGTGGTTGACATGAGTTGGAATCGAATCCACACCAACTTTTTTTTGGGGGGGGGCGTATAAAGAACAATTAAATATAAACCTGAAATTCATAGATGTTTGTACAGGTATGCTTGTTCTTTTAGAGTCTCTTTACCTGTCACATCATTTGATCTGATATTTTGCAAATCCCTCACTTTAACGTCTGTGCCTGACTTTCTCCAATGCAGTGCCTATTAACATATTTTAAAATATGGTAAAGCTTATTTCTTCTACTGAATTTTCTGAAAAACTTACATTTTCCTTGAAGGCACACTGTAGTTAAGATGGAGTAAAGTTGTTTTAATTCTGTTTATTTTCTCAGCTCTTAAAAGACACAGTTATTATTGCTTCATACTTCAAATGTAGTGTTTCAAATGTACGTAATTTCTTATGCATTTTCAAGATGAATATTGGTAGTGTTTTCAGTAATGTTTCTAGAATTTCCATGCTCTGTGTTATTGTTCATTAAATTCAGTTTAAAACATACTATTGTGTTGCACTTTGAATACAGAACTTTATACTTTGTGAAATTTAATGTATATTTTCTGGATAAATATTAGTCATGATATTAAGTAATTTTTATAGAATTTTCATGTTTTAAAACTTCTTTGGAGATATTCATAGTTTTTCTAAAACATGCAAAGTAAATGCACTAAAACTAAAACACATTTCACTTCTATTTTTCTGTAAATTATAAAAGTTCCGCGTTGCAAACTACAAAAATAAATTTAGGCTACACTATGATTATTTTGGAAAGCCTAGTGGTGTACTGGTTAAGTGCTACGGCTGCTAACCAAGAGGTCAGCAATTCGAATCTGCCAGGCGCTCCTTGGAAACTCTATGGGGCAGTTCTACTCTGTCCTATAGGGTCGCTAGGAGTCGGAATCGACTTGACGGCAGCGGGTTTTGGTTTTATGATTATTTTAATTATATGAACCCCACAAGTTATATGAACAGTGTTGTGATAATGATTCATCTGGCTTAAAATATAAAACATTAATTAATGGCTATATTTTAGAAGAATTACAATTTCAAATTTTCTTTTTTTCTTGTTCTCCCAAATTATGTTGACTAGAAAATTTTGTTTAACAGACTTCATTGTTAAATTGTAGACTACAAAGTGAAGTATAAGAAAAAAAAACTTGAAGTACTTGTCAAATCATGAAAAGGGTTGTTATGCAGATTTTTAGTATAATTCAAATAAGTTTTGGTCTTTATATGTATCTATATGCTTTTAAGATCTGGAACACAGTGCGTTCCAATATGAGAAAGGAACATGGTGACTTCTCTCTGAGGAATTTAAAACCTGAAAGTCTTGGTGATACCTTACACTTGTCTGTGATTTAAATAGTCTCAGAGATCTTTTACATATACCTTTTATTCATGTATTTATTCATCTCTTTATTCCCAAATTTCAGTATCTACGTAGGAAATGATTCAGTGATGGAAAAGAATGCCTTTTGTGCTTGTTCATTTCCAGTGTAACAAAAAAAAAGTAAGTTGATGATTATAATCCAATTGTATATAAATTCTATAATATCTCTAAGAAGAATACACTGTACAGGCACATGAAAATATTAAGGTTACAAATATAATAGGCTTGCCCACATCATTCAGAATTTGGAAACAACATTACAGCAATAAGGAAGGTACAATCATTGTTATTTTTATGTATTATATTAGGATTACAGTCAAGATAGAGACAGTAGATAAAGAGAAAAATTTGCTGCATTGCAAAGCCTTGTGTAACTAGACATTCCATTAATAACTAACATTTAGTTAATACTTAAAAATACTATACACACGACCAAGTATAAAAGCTTAATTATTTTTGCAAACTCCTACGACATAGTGGGTTCCTTGGGTGGTACAAACTGTTAATGCTGCACTCAACTGCTAAACAAAAGATTGGAGATTCGAGTCCACCCAAAACTGCTTCAGAAGAAAGGCTTGGAAATCTACTTCCAAAATATAAGCCATTGAAAACCCTATGAAGCACATTTCGATTTTTAGGCACATGGGGTTGTCATTGACTGGACAGCAACAGTTCTTTTTTTTTTTTTTAAAGACATATGTAGTAATCATTCTAAGTGACTACACTTTATGTTTTTAAACTTGATTGACATCTGGCATGGCGGAACAATAGCTGTCATTCTGAGCAAACTAAGTAAACGACAGTCTTTGCAACTATAGAGAAAAATAAAAATACTTATCCATGTATGTAGATTTGGGGTTCCGTCTGAAATTGAGTTAAATTTGGTGTATTCATAATTATAATTATTTAATACATTGTAAGCAATAAGGTACTTTTTTCTGCTTAAATAAACAATGACTGTTATTGAAGTACTGAGTTATGATACCTAACTTTCAACTTACCATCAATAAGAACTTAAGAAAATTAGGCACGTTAGCTTTTCCAACTTCAATGTCGTCATTTTTTAAAAATAAAGATGAAAATACTTTAGTTTTTATGCCATATGCTTACCGTGGGAACCCTGGTGGCTTAGTGGTTAAGTGCTACAGCTGCGAACCAAAGAGTTGGCAGTTCGAATCTGCCAGGTGCTCTTTGGAAACTCTAGGGAGCAGTTCTACTCTGTCCTTCAGGGTCTCTATGAGTCAGAATTGACTCGACAGCACTGGGTTTGTTTTTTTTGTGTGTGTGCTTACGGTGAGATAAAATTATAAAAGATATATATACATAGATTAATTTTTTTTAAAGTAAGAAACGTTATTCAAATGTAACACTAGTGTTTAAGAATCCAACAGTATGAAGGGCTTAGGTTTTGCTCCAAATCTATGACTTTGTCTGTTTATATGTGAAATAATATATGTATATATATATTTAGGCACTCCAATCTATTGTGCACAGGTGAAATTTCTTTCCCAGCTCTTAATTTCATATCATGTAAAGCCATTACTTGCTAGTCACATTGAGTTTAGTCTGGTCAATTTAAAAATATCAGCTTCATATTCAACTAGCTTCAGCGAGGCATTGAAATTTGGGTGGAGTCTTGGGCTCCTTTCATTGCCTCTTCTCTACTCAGAGATAGTTCGTGACTGGGACAAAGGCAGAAGACAGATGGAAAAGGACACCTTGTATTTATCTGGTGCTCCTTTAAATCTCTTTTGATTAATATTGGATCTTTGTGGGAGGGTGTCTAAATGCAGATACTCCTATATGGTGCATATGAGTAAATTCAATGGACTTCACACAAATTGCGGTGCTACAACCAATCCCTCACCAGTATTTAACTCTGAGGTACACAACATAGAAAATTGCATTAGTGTTCCTTAATCTGGAAGCAGCTAAACTTGAAAGGGTTCTTGCAAAATGCCTAAAGTGTGATTATCTTTTCTGATGTTTAATTGATCTAAGGGAAACCTGCACATTCTTGGTTTAACAAGTAATAATTGTAATGACTACTTCACTTCTGCTCACTCTCTGTGCCCAAATGTCTCTCTGAAATTCTCTTTCTCTTCTACTCAAATTGAGAGGGCAGAGCAGCAAATACAGTGTGATATACCAAATCGCTGTAAACAGAAGACTGTCATTCTCAGAAGCACTGAGTATTCATGTATCTGGTTCTCTAAGACCTTTTAAACTTGACCTTGAGAGTCATTGTCAGGTTGCAACATTCACAGAAAATGGAGGGAAAATCGTTTCTAAGCTGATGATGACGTGGTTCCATTAATCTTTCTCTTTTAGCAAACTCCACTGTATACGGAATAATGAGAGATTCTAGATAATGGTTTCTGGTAGCAGAATCTGTCCCGCTGCCAGTTATTTAGCTCTGTAATGGTTGCTTGACCCCAAAATTATCTTGACTGTAGGGCGTTATAAATTGAATTGTGTCTGCCCCAAAATATCAGTTGCAAGTCCTAACTCCTCTACCCGTGGTTATAATTCCATATGGGAATGTGTTTTTTCGTTGCGTTAATAATGTAATAAAAACAAACAAACAAACATTGCCATTGAGTCTATTCTGACTCACAGCAACCCTATATGAAAAAGTAGAACTGCTTCATGTGGTTTCCAAGGAGTGGCTGGTGGATTCAAACTGCCAACTTTTTGGTTAGCAACAGAACTCTTAACCACTGCACCACCAGGTTTTCCAATAATGTAGGATGTGTCTTAAATCAATCTTTTTTGAGATATAAAAGAGCAGATTAAGCCAGGGATAGCAAGCACAATTGGGAGAAGGTAGATACCATGCCACTTGAAGATCATCAAGGAACCAAGGAACAGAAGCTGAAGAGACAAGGACCTACCCCTCGAAGAGACAAGGACCTACCCCTCGAAGAGACACAGATAGAACGCCTTCCTCCAGAGCTGGTGCCCTGAATTCAAACTTCTGTCTAGCCTCCTAAAATGTGAGAAAATAAATGTGTTTGTTAATGTCACCCACTTATTGTATTTCTGTTATAGCAGGACAAGATAATTAAGACACGAGGGTTAAGTATTTGATTTTTGTAGCTTTGGAAAGTCAACCACAATGCCAACCCAGAAGAAAATTTTCTTAGCATCCTCTTACAAAGACATGAAAACAGCTTGGCGCTATTTCCATTTTGCATACCTTTGTAAATTAGTACAGTAGAGGAACAAGCATCCAAGTTCAGATGAATGAGGAAATACACATAAGTGAATTTTCTCATGAAAATTATGCTGTATGACAGTACACTAGGCAAAGGAATGGTATATCATCCCGTTGATTAATTAAAAAGACATCTAGAACTGTTTGTTAAACTCGCTCAACCTCAGATGCATTGGCTCAGTTGTTTATCCTCAGGGTAGATCTGAAAATATAGATAACAAGTGTATTCACTCTCAGTTAGTTCAGGACAATCCTTGCACAGAAACAATAGGAAAGCAAAAATAATAATAAATTTTATTGAAGATATTGGAAAGTAAAAAAAAAAAAGCAAAGTATTTTAGGATTAAAATACAATATATTAAAGAATTCAGAATGATAATCCCAGCAAAGGAGGTCACTTTTCCCTGCCCATAATGGAAGAGGTAGCTGAACAGATAAATCAGGAAATCTTCCTAACAGGTTAAAAAGAAGAACAAAAACTGTAGTGTAGGACTTGCCAAGTTTGTGAAGCTAGAAAACTTTTATACTTTCAAAGTTTATTTAAAAGGTTAAGTCATAGAAATAAGAGTGGGGACAAGATAGCCTTTACCCTAAAGAAAAGCTTCAAATTACATGAATTCATGGATTTAGATTAATATGCCTTTGAATATTAGTGTCCCTAATCATCTGCTAGAAAAAAGCATAAAATCTCTGTAGGAAAATATCATTGCCCTAAACATCACTATATTTCTATAACTTTGTCACACATCTCCTATCTATCAGAAACAATACCCTGGCACATGAGCAGACAAAGCAATATAAATAAAATCAAACAAAGCTAACAATAAAAACAGGAAGAGTGGCGATAGAAAATAGACTCAAAAGGCACAAATGTTAAATTAGCTATGCTTAATATATTCAAAAGATCACAGTAAGAATTGTAATTTTGATTCAAGTTCTTAGAATTACTGAGGAAAAAAAATCTGATATTTAAAGTTCTCCTTAATAACTCAGTGGAGGAGTTTAAGAGCAGATTAACACAGCCAAAGAAAGAGGTAGTGTACTGGAACAGAACTCAGAAGAGTGAATATTTGAGAAATACTAAAGGAAAACTAGAGAAGAGGGTAAGAGACAAAGAGAATAAGGTGAGAACTTCTACCAGATGGATTAATGGGGTTCCAGAAAGAGAAAGGGAAAAAAAAAAAAAAAAGGAGAGGCAATTTTTGAAGTGATAAACCAAAAAGAAAAAAAAAAATCTGTTACCTTTGAGTCGATTCTGACTCATAGCGACCCTAGACAGAGTAGAACTGCCCCATAGGGTTTCCAAGGAGCTGCTTTGGATTTGAACTGCCAACTTTTTCGTTAGCAGCCCAGCTCTTTTTTTTTCCTTCTTTTTTGTTTTAATTATTTTCTTGTTATCGTTGGGAATGTACATAGCAAAATATACACCAATTCAACAGTTCCTACATGTACAATTCAGTGACATTGATTACATTCTTCAAGTTGTGCAACCATTCTCACCCTCATTTTCTGGGTTCTTCCTCCCCCATCAACATAAACTCACTGTTCCCTAAGATTCCTATCAAATCTTTTGAGTTGCTGTTGTCATTATAGATACAGTTCTTTTTTAAAAAATTTTTTATACGTTCACAGAGCAAATTAGCTTCTCATTAAACAATTAATACACATATTGTTTTGTGACATTGATTGCCAACCCCACGACATGTCAACACTGTCCACTTCTCAATCTTGAGTTCTCTATTTCCATTCCTCTCTGTCAGACCAGTAAGTCTGCTCTTTTTTAGTGAGTTAGAATTTTGTTCTACAGTTTTCTCCAGCTCTGTCCAGGACCCTCTATTGTGATCCCTATCAGAGAAGTTCGTCGAGGTAGCTGAGCACCATCTAGTTGTGTTGGACTCAGTCTGGTGGAGGTCGTGGTACTTGTGGTCCATTAGTCCTTTGGACTAATCTTTCCCTTGTGTCTTTCGTTCTCTTCATTCTCTCTTGCTCCAGATGGGGTGGGACCAGGGAAGTATCTTAGATACCCGCTCACAAGTTTCTAAGACCCAAGAGGTTGTTCACCAAAGTAGAATGTAGAACATTTTCTTTATAAATCATGTTATGCCAATTGAGCTAGATGTCCCCTGAGACTATGGTCCCCAGCCCTTAGCCCAGTAATTCCGTTCCTCTGGGAGTTTGAATGTGTCTATGAAGCTTCCATGACCTTGCCTTGGTCATGTTGTGCTGACTTTCCCAGCATTGTGTACTATCTGACCCTTCACCAAATTTACCACTTACCTATTGTTTAGTGATTTTCCCTCCCCAGCCTTCTCCTCCCTCGTAACCATCATAGATTGTTTCTTTCTGTGTGTAAACCTTTCCATGAGTTTTTCTAACAGTGATCTCATACAGAATTTGTCCTTCATGATTGAATTTCACTCAGTATAATGTCCTCCAGATTCATCCATGTTGTAAGATGTTTCACAGATTCATCATTGTTCTTTATTATTGCATAGTATTTCATGTTGTGTATGTACCATAGTTTGTTTATCCATTCTTCTGTTGATGGGCACTTAGGTTGTGTCCATCTTTTTCCTATTGTTAATAATGTCGCAATGAACATGGGTGCACATATGTCTATTTGTATGACGGCTCTTATTTCTCTAGGATGTATTCTTAGAAGTGGGACAGCTGAATCATATAGTATTTCTATTTCTAGCTTTTTAAGGAAGCCACCATATCTTTTTCCTAAATGGTTGTACCATTTTGCATTCCCACCAGCAGTGCATAAGAGTTCCAATCTCCCTGCAACCTCTCCAATATTTGTTAATTTCTGTTTTTTTTTTGATTAGTGCCAGTGATATTGGGGTGAGATGGTGTCTCATTGTAGTTTTCATTTATGTTTCTCTAATGGCTAGCGATCGGAAATATTTTCTCATGTGTCTATTAGCCATGTGAATGTCTTCTTTAGAGAAGTATCTGTTCATATACTTTGTCCATATTTTAATAGTTTATTTGTCTTTTTGTAGTAGAGGTGCTGGATTTTCCTACAGATTTTAGAGATTGCAACTTTGTTGGACTTGTCATAGCCAAATATTTTTCCCAATCTGTAGGTTCTCATTTTGCTGTGTTGGTGAAGTCTTTTGATGAGCATAAGTGTTTAATTTTTAGAAGATTCCAGTTACTAGCTTATCTTCTGGTGTTTGTGTATTGTTGGTTATGGTTTGTATGCCATTTATGCCATGTATTAGGGACTCTTGCGTTGACCTTGTTTTTTCTTCTATGATCTTTATAGTTTTTGATTTCATATTTAGGTCTTTGACTTATTTTGAATTAGTTTTTGTGTATGGTGTGAAGTATGGGTTCTGTTTATTTTTTCCAGATGGACACCTAGTTTTGCCAGCACCAATTGTTAGAAAGACTGTCTTTTCCCCATTTAGTGGTCTTTGGGCCTTTGTTGAAGATCAGTTGACCATAGGTGGGTGGATTCACATCTGCATACTTGATTCAATTCCATTGATTACTGTGTCTGTCATTGTACCAATACCAGGCTGTTTTGACTATTGTAGCTGTAGAGCAGTTTCTGAGGTCAAATAGTATGAGGCCTCCTGCTTTATTCTTCTTCTTCAATAGTGATTTACTTATCTGTGGCCTCTTACCTTTCCATATAAATTTAATGATTAGTTTTTCCATCTTGTTATAGAATGCTGTTGGACCGGCTTGCATTGTACTTGCAGATTGCTTTGGGTAGAACTGACATTTTCACAATGTTGAGTCTACCTATCCATGTGCATGGTATGTTTTTCCATTTATGTAGGTCTCTTTTGATTTCTTGCAGTAGGATTTTGTAGGTTTTTTTTTTTTTTTTTTTGTATATGTCCTTTACATCCTGGTTAGATTTATGCCTAAGTATTTTATTTTTTTAGGACTTATCTTAAATTGTATTGCTTTACTCGTTTCCTTTTCCATGTTCTTTTTATTGGTGTATAGGAATCCAACAGTTTTTTCTATGTTTATCTTGTATCCCGCTCTACTGCAGAATCTTTCTATTAGTTCCAGTAGTTTTCTTGTGTATCTTTGAGGAGGTTTATGTACAGTATAGTATCATCCTCAAATAGGGATAGTTTTACTTCTTCCTTGTCTATTTGAATGTCCTGTTTTTCCTTTTTTTATTGCTGTAGGTAGGTCTTCTAGCACAATGTTTAATAGCAGTAGTGATAAAGGGCATCCTTGTTTTGTTCCTGTTCTCAGGGGGAATGTTTTCAGCCACTCTCTGTTGAGAATGATATTGGCTGTTGGTTTTGTTTAGATGACCTTTATTATGTCGAGAAATTTCCTTTTTATATCTATTTTATTGAGAGTTTTTATCAGGTATGGGTGTTATACTTTATCAAATGACTTTTCTGAGTCTATTGAGATGATCATGTGATTCTTTTGTTTTATTTAGTTTCTCCAATGTTGAATCATTGTTGCATACCTGGTATGAATTCCACTTGGTCATGGTTTTTTTTTTTTTTTTGATATGATGCTGAATTCTATTAGCTAGAATTTTGTGGAGAGTTTTTGCATCTATATTCATGAGAGATATTGGTCTGTAATTTTTCTTTTTTTGTGGTGTCTTTGCCTGATTTTGGTATCAGGGTTATGCTGTCTTCATAGAATCAGTTAGGAAGTATCCCTTCCTTTTGTATGTTCTGAAATAGTTTTAGTAGTACTACTGCGAATTCTTCTTTGAATGTTTGGTAGAATTCTCCAGTGAAGCCATCTGAGCCAAGGCTGTTTTTTATTGGAAGTTTTTCAAAATTGCCTTTTCAATCTCTTCTCGTTATGGGTCTGTCCAGATTTTAGACCTCAATTTATGTTAGTTTAGGAAGATAGTGTGTTTCTAGAAATTTGTCCATTTCCTCTAGGTTTTCAAATTTGTTGGAGTGTAGATTTCATACTACTCTGTTATGAACCTTTTTATTTCAGTTAAGTCTGTTGTAATGTCCCCCGTTTTATTTCTTATTTGGGTTATTTTTGTCTTCACCTGTTTTTCTTTTGTCAATTTGACCAATGGTTTGTTGATTTTGTTGATCCTTTGATAGAACCAACTTTTGGTTTTGTTGCTCCTTTCTATTTTCTATTTCATTCACTTATTTCTGATTTTTATGATTTCCTTTCTTTTCATGGCTCTGGACTTCTTCTGCTCTTCTCTTTCCGTCTGTCCAAGTTGTATAGCTAGTGTTTTGATTTTGTCCCTTTCTTCATTTTTGATGTGTGCATCTATCACTACTGACCTCTGAGCACTGCCTTTGCTGTGTACAAAGAATGAACAGGGTCAAGATACACTGAACATTGTTGTAATTAAGACATTATTCATCTGAATTAGTTGGTTTTACATTAAGATGCTAATTGTAATCCACAAGAAATCATTAAGAAAATAATTTGAAATGTATGCTGTAAAAGATACAATAAATAAATTTAAAGGTACACTAGGACATACCAATTTAACACAAAAGAAGCCAGCAATCCAGGAATAGACTAATAAAAAAGACATAAGCATATTAAAAAAAAAAGGAAGACATAAGTCTTACTTTATCAGTAATTAAATTTAAACAATGAAACAACCCAATTGAAAGGCAGAGATTGGAAACATAGTCTAAAAAGAGAACTTAACCCAAATATATGTCTGTCTATTATAGGCACTCTTTAGATTAAAAGACACAAATAGATTGAAAATAGGATTTAAAAGATAGGCCATGTATTCCGGATTGAAAGTGTCTCCGAAATATATACGTTGAAGTGCTAAAAATTGTACCTGGAAGTTGTGACCTTGTTTGGGAAAATAGCGCTATTCTTGGAAGATAAAAGAAAAACCTTCGCCATCCTGTTGATTATAACTCATAGTGACCATATACTACAGAGTAGAACCACCCCATAGGGTTTCCAAAGAGCAGCTGATGATATTGTCACTTAAGCCATACCAGAGTAGGATAAGTCCTATTCCATTCTGAGTGGTACCTTAAAAGGAGATAACAGACAGGGAGATGGAAAGAAACACACAGAGTAAGACAGATGCCAGGTGATAATGGAGGCAGACACATTTATAAGCATCCATAAGCATGCCAAGAATTGCAAAGGGCTAAAAGAAGCTACAAGGCGCCCTGACAGTGCAGTAGCTAATAGCTCAGCTCCTAACCGAAATGTCAGCAGTTGGAATCCACCAGCCACTCTTTGAAAACCCCATGAGAAAGTTCCGCTCTATCCCATAGGGTTGCTGTGAGTTGGAATTGACTCAACGGCAACAGTTTTTTTTTTTTTTTTTCACTGTAAGAAGCTGAGACAGGAAGGACCTTTCTGTAGAACAAACAGAGAGAGAGCTCATAGACCCATTAATGAATCTGGGCTCTAGTCTTCAGAACTGAGACAATAAATTCTGTTCTTCAAAACCATTTACTTTGTAGTATTTTGTCATGGCAGCACTAGGAATCTAACATACCACGCAAGCAGTAGCCCAAAAAAAAAAAGAGCTGGGTTGCCTATGATAATATTTGATGTATTAGACTTTAAGACAAAAAAGTTACAGGATACAAATAATATTTTATAATTATAAAGTGTTTATCTATTGGGCAGAAGAAACAATTATAAACATGTATTCACCTAACATTCCACAATAATAGAGACTTCAATAACTCATTTTCAATAATGGATATAAAACTGGGCAGTATACATGGGACATTCTCCAGAGTGACCATATACCAGACTATAAAACAAACCTAAATAGATACAAAATAATTGAAATAATACAAAATATGTTCTTTGACCAAAATACAACTAAATTAGAAATCAACAATAGAAGAAAATCACAAATATATGTAAATTAAACAGTACACTCCTAAATAACAAATAAGCCAAAGAATAAATCACAAGGAGAGTTTAAAAATAATATTTTTAGATTAAAGGAAGTGAAAAACAGCATGCTAAAACATATGGATTGCAGCTTTAGAATGGTTTATACAGAAATTAATAGCTCCAAGTGCCTATGTTAAAAAGGAAGACAGGTCTCAAATCAATAAACAAATGTTTTGCCTTTGGAAACAAGAAAAAGAAGAGTAAAATGGCACAAAACAAACAAAAGAGAGTACGTATTATATGATTTTATTCATATGAAATTCTACTAAATGAAAACTAGTTGTAGATCCATTGTTGCCTGTACATAGATGTAGGTGTTAATATTGATGTAAGTATATATATATTTGACTTAATAACTATATATATATATATTTTGTGAAACCAAAACGTTCACTAATGAGAGGACAATGTGAGTTTCAAATCTTTGATTAAAATGTATTTATTGAGTATAAATTATATCACCTTTACCAGGCACTAGAGATATAAATATAAAACAACCAAGGCCTGTTCCTTCCAGGTTAAGTAGTAATTTAATAGAAACAGGTTTATGTACAAATAATTTCAGTAGAGTAAGCTAAGAGGACAAAGTTTTGGGAGAGCAAAGAGGAGATAGCACCTAATCTTGGCTTTACACAAAGGGAAGATTTCAAGGATTTTATTAAATTTAGACCAAACCTTAAAGAAAAGTATGGGTGTATATGGGTGTGTATTTGTGTGTATGTGTGCACGTCTGAAAATGCCTAGTGTTTACAGGAATAAATGAAAGATTTGATGATGTTAGCGCAAATGTTGCACAGGGCCTAGGTTCTGGGTTGCACAGGGTTAGTTTAAGAACAACAAAAAGGAGAAATAACTGATCTCCCGGCACTTGTCCAAAATAATTTTCTACAATAATGGAAATGTTCTATAATCTGTGCTGCCTGATACATTAGCCACTAGACACATGTGGCTACTGATCATTTTAGATACGGCTAGTGTGACTAAGGAACTGAACTGCTATTTTATTTCATTCATATTTAAATTTAAATAACCACAAAAGTAACTTACTCCTGAGCAAGGCTGATACTTGGTTATTAGTTCAAATTCAAATAATATTACTGCTTTAAAGATGAAACACAGGACATTCTGGAAACATGTAAGAGTTTGAGAGAATCTGAGAAGACTTCTCCAAGAGAGTACAATTAAAGTACAAATGAATTGAGGTACCAGAGAAACCACCTCTAGCAGACAGAAGAACACATGTGAATGTCCTGAAGGAGAAGAGAAAGTGTCAGATTGTTAAAGAAACAAACAACAAATAACGAGTATCTCAAAATGACAAAAGTGAGGGACATGCTTATGGATAGGTAGACTCAACATTGTGAAAATATCAATTCTACCGAAAGGAATCCACAAATACAAAGCAATTCTCATCCAAATACCAACAGCATTCTTTAAAGAGATGGAAAAACTAATTATTAACTTTATACAGAAATGAAAGAGGCCCCACATAAGTAAAGTACTATTGAAGAAGAAGAATTCACTAGGAAGACTCGCACTACCTGGCCTCAGAATCTACTGTACGGCTACGGTAGTCAAAACAGCCTGGTACTGGTACAATGACAGCTACATTGACCGGTGGAACAGAATTGAGAACCCAGGTATAAATCCATCCACCTACAATCACCTGATCTTGGAAAAGGGCCCAAAGTCCATCAAATGTGGAAAAGACAGTCTTTTTAACAAATTCTGCTGGCAAAACTGGATGTCCCTCTGCAAAAAAATGAAACAGGGCCCATACCTCACACTATACACAAAAACTAATTAAAAATGGATCAAACACCTAAATATAAAATCAAAAACCACAAAGGTCATAGGAGAAAAAATAGGATCAATGCTAGAGGCCCTAATACATGTCATTAACAGGATACAAACCATAACTAACAAGACACAAACTCTAGAATATAAGTTAGATTACTGGAATCTTCTAAAAATTAAACACTCCTGCTCATCAAAAGACTTCACCAAAAGATTAAAAAAAGAACTTAGATTTGGAAAAATCTCTGACTATGACAAATTCAACAGAAGTCTAATCTCTAAAATCTCCAGGAAAATCCAATACCTCTACAACAAAAAGACAAATAATCCAATTAAAAAATGGGCAAAGGAAATTAACAGACACTTCACCAAAGAAGGCGCCAAGTGACTAACAGACACATGAGGAAATGACCGTGATCACCAGCCAATAGAGAATTGGAAATTGATACTACAATGAGATACCATCTCACCCCAACATTACTGCCATAAATCAAAAAAACACACACACACAAAAAATAACGCATGTTGAAGAATTTGTGGGGAGACTGGAACTCTTATGCACTACTGGTGGGAATGCAAAATGGTACGACCATTTTGGAAAACGATATGGCACTTCTTTAGAAAGCTAGAAAGATAACACCGTAAGATCCAGCAATCCCACTCCTAGGAATATATCTTTGGGAAATAAGAGCTGTCACATGAATAGACAAATGCATACCCATGTTCATTGCAGCATTTTTCACAACAGCAAAATTTTGCTCATAAAAGACTCGAGGGAATTAAATGAAATAAAAGGAAAAAAGAAAAAGAAATCTCCTGTGGAGGCTGGTGTTCCTGTCTACCAATTACGTACAAAAAAAAAAAAAGAGAGAGAATTGTCAATTCCTTTAAGTACAAAACTGAGGGGACATTCTCCCAAAAGATAACCAGAAATGATTTAAACTCTATATAAGATGTCAACAGTATTCTGCTATTCCACTCCCAAGGGGTCATAAATTGTTTAGAAATTTATCTATGTCTATATCTGAATTGTAATAAGAGAATTGTCCTTCACAGTTGTTCAGTAACTGGCTGCTCATCACTCGGACCCTATGTTAAATACATTTAGAGATGGTGATATTTAAGTTATGTGGTGGTATGCAATCTACTCTCAACTCCCATGGAGCTGTTGAGTAATTTTACTGGTCAGATGTTTAACTCCAAAAGGAACTTTTGTCTCCATTAGGCAATATATTAAGATTCTGTTACCTTGGTTGTTTCCCACCCCAATACTTGCGAAAAAAATATGTTGTCGTTGTTAGTTGCCATCGTCACTATGAGTCAGAATTGACTCAATGGCAATGGTTTTTTTTTTTTAATAGTGACACCATGTACAAGAGGGGGAGAAGCTGCCCCATCCTGTGCCATCCTCACAATCATTGCCATGTTTGAGCTCATTGTTGTAGTCACTGTGTCAATCCATGTCTTTGAGGGTCTTCCTCTTTTTCACTGACCCTTTACTTTATCAAGCATAATGTCCTTCACCAGGGACTGATCCCTCCTGATAACATATCCAAAGCACGTGAAAGAAAGTCTCGGCACCCTTGCTTCAGAAAAGTATTCTGGCTGTACTTCTTCCAAGATAGACTTGTTCATTCTTCTGGCAGTCACTGGCATATTCAATATTCTTCACCAACACCTAATTCATTGTCCAGCTTTCACATTCATATGTGGTCATTGAAAATACCATAGCTTCGGTCAGGCACACCTTGGTCTTCAAAGTGACATCTTTGCTTCTTAACACTTTAAGGAGGTCTTTTGTAGCAGATTTGCCCAGAGCAATACTGTTAAACATATAATATGAGATATTTCATTCTGAGATCATATTGTTTAGAAATTTATCTATGTCTGTATCTGAATTGTAATAAGAGAATTGTCCTTCACAGTTGCACAGTAACTGGCTGCTCATCACTCGGACTCTATGTTAACTCAATTTTGAGATGGTGATATTTAAGTTACACGGTGGTGTGCGATTTACTTCCAAATATATGTAAGTGTGGAGATGAGAATAGAAATTTTAAGAAAAGCTTTTTTATTTCCCTTCCACAGACATCTATGGTTAAGGGAAGTCATGGTCCTCATTTATCTTTGATGTAGCTTTTTCTTACTGGGTTGTTTAAGAAAATAATTTCCCTGGTCCCAGCTTGATATCTCTGCATGTGCAATAACTAACCACTGTGCATGGGACTTAATTTGGCTTCGTTTCCCCATTGTATGAGTCCTAGTAAAGTCCAATACCTATATCAACGCCTTTTTCATGTCTGTAACCTGTATTGACCTTTTTCAGGACTCATTCACAATATCTTTCTAGATAGTGCAGGTTTCTCTTACTTTTCCAGTAGCTCAGTCATTCATCTTACACCATATATATATACATATAAAACCAGATCAAACCAGTTGCCCCGAGTCAATTCCAACTCATAGTGACCTTATAGAACAGAGTTGAATTGCCCCATAGGGTTTCTAAGGCTCTAAATCTTTATGGAAGCTGGCTGCCACACCTTTCTCCTGTGGAATAGGCTGGTGAGTTCAAATTGCTTACCTTTTGATTAGCATCAGAGCACTTAACCGCTGTGCCACCAGAACTCATACACAGGTGTATATATATATAAACCCACCAGAGCTCATATATACATATATATACACACACACACACACATATATACCCACACAAATATACAAAAATACAAATCTATTTTTAATTTCTTTCAGCAATTTGAGGCTTTTTGTGCCAGAGATGTATTTTTCAATATACCTGCTGTCTCAGCTAGCTAGTGCTGCTATAACAGAAGTACCACAAGTGGATGGATGGCTTTAACATAGAGAAATTTTTTCTCTCACAGCATAACAGGCTAGAAATCCGAATTCAGGGTGCTAGCTCCAGGAGAAGGCCTTCTCCCTCTGTTGGCTCTGGGGGAAAGTCCTTGTCATCAATATTCCCCAGTCAAGAGATCCTAAGCACAGGGACCCCCAATCAAAAGGATACTCTATTCTCCTGGCTCTTGTTTGTTGGTGGTATGATGTCCCCCTGTCTCTCTGCTTGCTTCTCGCTTTTATATCTTAAAAGAGATTGACTTAAAACACAACCCAGTCTTGTAGATTGAGTCCTCCCTCATTAACATAACTGCCACTAATCCTACCTCACTAACACCATAGAGGTAGGGTTTACAGTGTGTAGGAAAATCACATCACTTGACAAAATGGTGGACCACCACACAATACTGGGAATCATGGTCTAGCCAAGTTGACACACATTTTTGGTGGACACAATTCAACCCATAACATCTGCCTTATTTTAAGAATTGAAAGACCCTCTCCTTCCTTAAGTTTTTAAGTCTGGATATGTTATTAAAAATATTATTAACTAGATGGTGCCTGGCCACAACCGATGACTGCCCTGACAGGGAGCACAACAGAGAACCCCTGAGGGAGCAGGAGAACAGTGGGATGCAGACCCCAAATTCTCATAAAAAGACCAGGCTTAATGGTCTGACTGAGACTAGGAGAATCCCGGCAATTGGGGTCCCCAAACCTTCTGTTGGCCCAGGACAGGAACCAACTCCTCAGACATGGATTGGACTGGCAATGGGTTGGAGAGAGATGCTGATGAGGAGTGAGCTACTTGTATCAGGTGGACACTTGAGACTGTGTTGGCATCTCCTGTCTAGAGAGGAAATGGGAGGGTAGAGAGGGCTAGAAACTGGCAAAACGGTCACGAAAGGAGAGACTGGAAGGAGGGAGCGGGCTGGCTCATTAGGGCGAGAGTAAGTGGGAGTATGTAGTAAGGTGTATATAAGTTTATATGTGAGAGACTGACTTGATTTGTAAACTTTCACTTAAAGCACAATAAAAATTATTTAAAAATATATATATTATTGATACTGTAAAGGGTTAAACGGTTCCCCTTCCTCCCATCACACCTGAGCCACATCACACTCTTTTGATAAGAAATTCTGTGTAGCAGCTCAAGGCCATCTTACTGCTTCTCTGTTCAAGTTTGCTTTGCTACCCACCAACCTTCCCCTCACTCCATTTGGACATGAGCAATAAGCCACAAAGCTGTCCTTGGATAAACTTCATGTTTCATAAAAAAAAAAAAAATTTATACCCCCCTGAAAACCACATGCCCCCAGCCATCATATTGCACCCCCTACTGCACCCCTGTATGTGTTAATTTCCTGAAATTGTCTGCCAGTTCTTAGAAACTTCATGAATTATGCATAAATTCCCTATCACAAGCCCTGCAACTGCACTAGAATCCCCAACCTCAGGGAGCTTGATTTGAGACTTAATCTCTGAGCTCCTTGCTTGACCGGCTTGCAATAGAGTCTGTTTCCTCTTTTTCAAAGGCCTGGTGTCTCTCAATTGACTCAAGGGGTCGCACTGGGCAGGACCCACCCTCATCAGGTTACAATACTATAATGATGCATAGATTACCACATCTTTTATTGGTCAGTTAATTCATTTTCTGTGTCTGTTATAACAAATTGCTACAAACTGATTGACTTAAAACAACAGAAATTTATTCTTCCACAGCTCAGGAGGCCAGAAATCCGAAGTCAGAGCCAAAATACCTGAGCCTTAATCAAGTTGTCACGGCAGAATCACACCACACACTCTTCAGAGGCTCCAGGGGAGAATCTGTTCATTGCCTCTTCCAGCTTCTGGTGGCTGTCTCTATTCCATGGCTGTGGCTGCATCATCCAATCTCTGCCTCTGTGGTCACATTGTCATCTCCGCTTGTGTCTTTATGAAATCTCTCTCTGCTTCTCCCTATATTCTTCTGTATTTTATATCCTTCTATATTCTTCTGTACTCTATATCCTTCTGTATTCTTCTATATTCTCTGTTCTTCTATATTCTATATCCTATGTTCCATATTCTTCAATATTCTATATTTTGTACTCTATATTCTATATTCTGTATTCTCTATTCCATATTCTACATTATACATACTATATTCTATTTTCTATGTTCTTCTGTATTCTATACTGTTCTATATTCCTCTATATTCTATATACTTCTATATTCTACATTCTATGTTCAATATTCTATATATTATATTCTATTTCCTATCTTCCATATTCTATATTCTACATTCAATATTTTTCTATATTCTATATTCATCTTTATTCTATACTCTATATTTCATATTCTACATTCTGCATTCTTCTATATTCTATAATCGATATTCTCTAGTCTTTATTATATATTTTATATTCTACATTATATATTCTATATTCTTCTATTTTCTATATTCTATAGTCTTCTATATTCTGTATTCTGTTTCTATATTCTATGTTCTATATGCTATATTCCACATTCTGTATTTTATATTCTTCTATATGCTGTAATCTGTACTTGAAGATCAAAGATCACAGCCTTCAGTATGGACTGCACGTCAACATAAAGAAAACAAAAATCCTCAGAACCGGACCAATGAGCAACAACATGATAAATGGAGAAAAGATTGACGTTGTCAAGGATTTCATTTTACTTGGATCCACAATCAACAGCCATGGAAGCAGCAGTCAAGAAATTAAGAGACGCATTGCACTGGGCAAATCTGCTGCAAAGGACCTCTTCAAAGTGTTGAAGAGCAAAGATGTCACCCTGAAGACTAAGGTGCGCCTGACCCAAGCCATGGTATTTTCAATCACATCATATGCATGTGAAAGCTGGATGATGAATAAGGAAGACCGAAGAAGAGTTGACGCCTTTGAATTGTGGTGTTGGTGAAGAATATTGAATATACCATGGACTGCCAAAAGAACAAACACATCTGTCTTGGAAGAAGTGCGGCCAGAACGCTCCTTAGAGACAAGGATGGCGAGACCGCGTCTTACATACTTTGGGCATGTTGTCAGGAGGGATGAGTCCCTGGAGAAGGACGTCATGCTTGGCAGAGTACAGGGTCAGCGGAAAAGAGGAAGACCCTCAGCGAGGTGGATTGACACAGTGGCTGCAACAATGTGCTCAAGCACAACACCGGTTATAAGGATGGCACGGGGCCGGGCTGTGTTTTGTTCTGTTGTGCATAGGGTCTCTATGAGTCGGAACCGACTCGACAGCGCCTAACGACAACAATATTCTATATTATTTTTATTCTGTATTATTCTATATTTATCTATATTGTATATTCTAAATTCTATTTTCTATATTCTATATTTCATATTCTTCTATATTCTACATTCTACACTCTATTCTTCTGTATTCTATTTTCTTCTGTATTCTATATCCTATGTTCTATATTCTGTATTTTATCTTCTATATTCTGTACTCTATATTCTACATTCTATATTCTTCTATATACTATATTCCTCTGTATTCTATATTCTATATCCTATATCCCTTATTCTTCAATATTCTAAGTTCTATATTCTATTTTCTATCTTCTATATTCTACATTCTAAATTCTATATTCTGTACTCTATATTCTATGTTTGATATTTTATGTCCTGTGTTCTATGTTCAATCTTCTACCATCTGCTTTCTTCTATCTACTATCTTCAATCTATCTTCTATCGTCAATTTCCTTCTATATTGTATATTCTATGTTCTATATTATATTTTCTGTTTTCTATATTCTTTTGTGTCCTATATTCTATTATCTTCTATATTCCATATTCTACAGTCTATATTCTATTTTCCATATTCTATTCTCTGCTATATTCTTCTACATTCTATACTCTATATCCTATAATCTTCTATATTTTTTTCTATATTTTATAATCTACATTCTATTTTCTATATTCAATATTCTATCTTCTATGTTCTATATTCTTCTACATGCTGTATTCTATATTACATGCTGTAATCTATATTCTACAGTCTATATTTTTCTACATTCTATAATCTATATTCTTCAATATTCTATGTTTTATATTGTATCTTCTACATTCTACAGTATATATTCCATATTCTTCTGTACTCTATAATCTATATACTTCTACGTTCTGTTTTCTATATTTTTCTACATTGTATGTCTTATATCTTATATTCTTCTACATTGTATATTTTATGTCTTATAGTCTATATTCATCAATATTCTATTTTCTATATTCTTTTATATACTGTATTCTTTTATAAACTATATTCTATATTCCATATTCAACATTCTATATTCTACTATATTCTATATACTTCTGTATTCTACTGTCTATATTCTATAATCTATATTCTTCTGTATTCTATATTCTATGTTCTATAATCTATATTCTACATTCTGTATTCTCTATTCTTCTATATTCTGTAATCTATATACTTTTACATTCTATATTCTCTCTTCTATGTTCTGTATTGTATTATCTATATTCTACATTCTACGTTCTTTATTCTTCTATATTGTATATTTTATGTCTTATAGTCTGTATTCCATTTTCCTGAATATCCTCTATTCTATATTCTTCTATATTCTATGTTCTATCCTCTATGTTCTATATTCTACATTCTCTTCTCTACATTCTATACTCTTCTGTATTCTATAATCTATATTCTTCTATATTCTACAGTCTACATTATGTATTCTAAATATTTCTATATTCTTTAACTTCTCTCTTTTATATTCTGTATTCTATATTCTACATTCTATATTCTATTTTCTTGTATGTTCTGTTTTCTATATCTAATGTTCTCCACTCTACATTTCATGTTCTAAATTTTCCTATAGTCCATATTCTTCTATATTCTACATTCTATAATCTATATTCTCTACCCTATGTTCCATATTCTATATTCTGCATTCTAAATTCTATATTCAATATTCTTCTATATTCTATCATCTATATTCTTCTACATTCTATATTCTGTTTTGTATATTCTATATTCTTCTATATTGTACATTTTATATATCATAGCCTACATTCCATATTCATCAATAGTCTATATTCTTCTATATTCTATATTCCATATTTTCTATCCTATATTCTTCTATATTCTATCTTCTATATTCTGTTCTGTATATTCTATATTCTTCTATATTACATATTAATCAATATTCTATATTCTTCCATATTCTATATTCCATATGCTATATTCTACATTCTAAATTCTTCTTATTCTGTATTCTATATTCTTCTATATATTATATTCCACATTCTACATCTTCTGTATTCTATAATCTATATACTTCTACATTTTATATTCTATAATCTTCTATATTGTATATCTTATATTCTATATTCCATTTTTGTCAATATCCTGTATTCTGTATTCTATATCCTTCTGTAGTCTATCTTCTATATTCTTTATTTTATATGCTATATTCTGTTCTCTATATTCTATAATCTATAATCTATAATCTACATTCTATACTCTATTTCATATTCTGTGTTCTACTTTATTTTTCTCTATTCTATATTCTGTATATTCTACGTTCTATATTGTGTATGGCTCTATATTCTACATTCTATAATCTAAATTTTTCTTTATTCTATATTCTGTATTCTATATTCCACACTGTAAACTCTATATTCTATATTCCTCAATAATCTATAATATTCTTCTATATTGTGTATTCTATATCCTTTATTCTATATTGTATATACCATAATTGTCAATATTCTTTATTCTTCTGTATTCTATCTTCTATATTCTCTAGTCTAGATTCTATATTCTTCTATATTCTATACTCTAATTCTATATTCCAAATCCTATATTCTATGTTCAATATTCTTCAATATTCCATCTTCTATATTTTGTCTTCTATAGTCTATATTCTCTATTCTATATTGTTCTATATTCTACATTCTATATTCTGTATTCTATGTTCTTCTATATGCTATATTCTATATTTTATCTTTTATATTTTGTACTCTATATTCTATGTCCTATATTCTGTATTCTATATTCTTCCAAATACTGTATGCTTCTATGTTCTATGTTCTGTATTCCATATTCTGTATTCTACATTCTACGTTCTATATTCTTTTTTATATATTTTTCCATATTCTATATTCTATGTTTTACATTCTATATTCTTCTATTTCTATATTGTATATACTAAATTTTATATTCTATACTCTGTATTCTACATTCTATATCCTACATTCAACATGCTATATTCTTTATTCTATATTCTTCTCTATTCTACATTCTATATTCAATATTCTATGTTTGCTGTTCTATATTCTGTATACCATATTCTTCTCTATTCTATATTCTGCATTCTTCTATATTCTATGGTCTTCTATATTCTATATTCTACATTTACTTTCTATATTCTATATTCTGCTACATTCTCTGTTCTATGTACTGTATTCTATATTCTACATTCTGCATTCTATATTCCATTTTCTATAATCTTTATACTTGTACAGTCTGTATTGTATATTCTTCTATATTGTATATTTTATTTCTTATATTCTTTTTGCCATATTCATCAATATTCTATAGTCTTCTAAATACTATGTTCTTCTATGTTCCGTATTCTACACTCCATATTCGATTTTCTACATTCTATATTTTATATTCTAGAAGCTACATTCTATATTTATCTATAGCCTATAATCTTTATACTTCTATATTTTGTATTCTATAATCTTCTATATTGTACTTTTATGTCTTATATTCTATATTCTATACTCTTCTGTGTTCTATCTTCTATTCTCTATGTTCTTTATTCTATATTCTGTACTCTATATTCCATATTTTATAAACTATACTGTTCTATTTTATATATTCTATATTCAATATTGTACATTCTATACACTTCTATTTTTTATATTTTATATTCTACCACATTATATATACTATATTCCACACTCTACATGCCATATTCTATATTCCTCTATATGCTATAATCTATATTCTACATTCTATATTCATTTCACATTCTGTATTCTTCTATATTCTACATTCTAAATACTATAGTCTATATTCTACATTCTAAATTCTATATTCTTCAATATTCTACATTCTTCTATATTCTGCTTTATTCTATATCGTATATCCTATACTATTCTATACTCCATATTCTTGTATAATCTATATCCTAATTTCTGTACTCTTCCATATTCTATATCCTATATTCTTCTATATTCTATATACCTCTATATCTTTATTCTTCTATATTCTATATCCCACATTCCATATTCTATATTCAATATTCTATGTTGTATGTTCTATATTCTTCTATGTATTATATTCTTCTATATCTATATTCCATATTCTTTATTCCATATTCTGTATTCTTCTGTATTCTATATTCTATACTCTACATTCTATATTCTACATTCTTTATTCTGTATTCTTCTATATACTAAAATCTATATTCTATGTTCTATATTTTATACTTTGTGTTATATATTCTATATTCTTCTATTTTCTATATTCTGTATTCCACATTCTATATTCTTCTGTATGCTATAATCTATATTCTTCTATAGTCTATATTTTATGTTCTGTATTATTCTATATACTGTATTCTTTATTCATATTCTACATTCTGTATTTTTCATTCTTCTATATTCTACACTCTATATTCTATATTCTTCTATATTCTGTATCCTACATTCTATATTCCATATTCTTCAATATTCTATATTCTTCTATATTGTGTACTCTATATTCTACATTCTAAATTCTGTATTTAACATTCTTCTATATTAAATATTCTGTGTTTATAGTCTATATTCTTCTATAGTCTATATTTGATATTCTTTGTGCTGTATTCTATGTTCAATCTTCTATCTCCTATCATCTTGTGTCTTCTATCTACTATCTTCTATTGTCTTCTATATTTGGTATTATATTTTCTTCTGTTTTCTATATTCTTGTGTCCTGTATTCTATTGCCTTCTATATTCTATATTCTCCTCTATTCTATGTTCTACTATATTCCATATTCTGCTATATTCTATGTACTTCTATATTCTGTATTCCATATTCTATTTTCTATATCCTTCTATATTCTATATTCTTCTGTATTTTTATTCTATATTCTACATTCTATACTTTATAATCAATATTCTGTTTTATGCCGTGTTCTATATTCTTTTATATACTATATTCTTGTATATTCTGTATTCCATAATCTATATTCCATATTCTTCTATATTCTAAATTCTCTGTTCTTTGTTCTATATTCCTTATTCAACATTCTACGTTGTATACTCTATATTCTTCTATATTCTATAACCTATATACTTCTACAGTCTGTATTCTGTATTCTATTTTCTATTCTTCTAAATTGTATATTTTATATCTTAAATTCTATATTTTTCAATATTCCATATTCTCCTATATACTATATTGTATATTCCATATTCTACTATATTTAATATTCTATATTCTCTTTTCTATAATCTATATTCTTCTATATTCTATGTTCTACATTCTTCTGTATTCTATAATCTATACACTTAAATTCTATGTTCTGTGTTCTGTAACATATAGTCTATATTCTACATTCTGTATTCTTTATATTCCTCTATATTGTATATTTTATGACTTATATTCCGTGCTCTATAGTCCATTTTCGTGAATATCCTATATTCTTCTATATTCTATTTTCTAACTTCTATGTTCTGTATTCTATATTGTATGTTCTGTGCTCTATATTCTATAATCTATATTCTACAGTCTGTATTATATATTCTAAATTCTTCTATATTCTTTATTCTCTATTCTGTATTATATGTTCTGTGTTCCACATTCTACATTCTATATTCTACGTTCTTCTATATTCTACATTCTGTATTCTATATTTTTTATTCTATATTCAACATGGTAAACTCCATATTCTGTGTTCTATAATCTATATTCTTTTATATTCTATAATCTGCATTCTATATTCTTGAATAATCTTATAATCTATATTCTTCTATATTGTATATTCTATATACAATATTCTTCTATATTCTCTCTTCTACATTCTGTAGTCTATATTCCTCTATATGCTATATTCCACATTCTATATCCTATATTTTATATGCTATGTTCTTCTACTTTCTCTATTATATATTCTTCTGCATTCTAAATTCTTCTATAATGTATATTCCATGTTCTTTTATATTCTATAATTTTCTATATTGTATATTCCTGTATATTCAGTATTCTATATTCTTCTACATTCTATACACATCTACATTCTATACTCTATATTCCATATTCTATACAATTCTGTATTCAATATCTATATTCTTTTATATTCTATTTTCTTCTATATAATATATTCTTCTGTATTCTATATTCTACATTCTGTATTCTTCTATATTCTATATTTTCTATAATCTATGTTCTATATTTTGTATTCTTCCATATTCTATAATCTGTATTTCTCTAATTTGTATATTCTACATTCTATATTCTAATTTCTTCTATATATTCTATATTTTGTATTCTATATTCCACATTCTACTTTGTAAATTCTATATTCTACACTCTTCTATATTCTACTATATGCTATATTCTAGTTTCTAGATTCTTGATCCGACATTCTATATTCTGTTTTCTGTATTCTATATTCCACATTCTACATTCTATATTCTTCTATATTCTGTATACTATAATCTTCTATATTCTTCTATAATGTATATTCTATATCCCATATTCTACTGTATTTTATATTCTATATTCTTCTATTTTCTCTATTCTATATTTTGTATTCTTCTATATTCTATACACTATATTCTCCTGTATTCTATATTTCTCTATAGTCTATATCCTTCTATATTCTAGATTTTATTTTCTACATTATTCTACATTCTATTTTCTTTTATATTCTGTATTCTATCTTCTGTGTTCTGTTCTATATTCTATATTCTTTTATATACTATATTCTTCAATATTCTATATCCCATATTCTGTATTCTTCTATATTCTACATTCTATATTTTTTATATTATTTAATCTATATTCTTGTATATTCTATATGCTACATTCTATATTCTAAATTCTTTAATATTCTGTATTCTACATTCTATATTCTTCTATTTCCTATACTATATTATTCTATATTCTGTATTGTATATTCCACATTATGCATTCTATATTCTATACTCCATATTCTACACTCAACATTATATATTCAAAAATTTTCTATATTCTTCCGTATGCTATATTCTGTGTTCTGTGTTCTACATTCTACACTCTATATTCTGTATTCTTATATTCTATAACCTATATTCATCTGTATTCTCGTCTACATTCTAAATTCTTCTATATTCTATAATCTATGTACTTCTGCATTCTGTATTCTATAGCACATTCTACATTTTATATATTTTATTCTGTATTCCATATATGTCATAATTCTGTATTCTAATATCTTCTATATACTGTATTCTTCTACTTTCTATAATTCATATTTCTTAAACTGTATTCCGTATTCTACACTCTACATTCTATAATCCTTCTATATTGTTTTATATTGTATTTTCTAAATTCTATATTCTTCTATGTTCTATATTCTTTTATATTCTATTTCTACATTTTTCCATATTCTAGGTTCTATATTCCATACTCTGTGTTCTATATTGTATATCCAAAGTTCTATATTCTATATTCTTTATTTTTCTATATACTATATTTTTCAGTATGTTATATTCTATGTTCCATAATCTATACTCTATATGCTATATTCTACATTCTGTATTCTTCTATATTCTATTTTACATTCTACATTCCATAATTTTCCATATTCTATAATCTGTATCCTCTAGTCTTTATACTATATTTTATATTCTGTATTCTACTTTCTATATTCTAAATTCTGTATTCTTCTCTAATCTATATTCTGTATTCTATAGTCTTCTACTGAGTATATTCTAGAATGTATATTCTATATTCTTATGTATTCTATATTCTAATGCTTCTATATTCTTCCATATTCTGTATTCTTCAATATTCTGTGTTCCACATTCTACTATATGCTTTTTCTTGTATTTTCTATAGCCTTCTATATTCTAAATTTATATTCGATATTCTTCTATATTCCATATTCTTCTGTAATGTATATATTCTTCTATATTCCATATTCTTGTATATTTTATATTGTTTTCTATATTCTTTTATATTCTGTATAGTATCTTCTGTGTTCTGTGTTCTCTGTTCAATATTCTTCTGTATACTATATCGTTCCATATTCCATATTCTATATTCCACATTCTAAATTCTATGTTCTATATTTTCCTATATCCTATATTCCATACTCTCTATTCTATATTCGATGTTCTATGTTCTATATTCTTCTCTATTCTACATTCCATATTCTATATTCTAAAATCTTCTATATTCTACATTCTGTATTCTAGATTCTATATTCTTCTATTTTCTATATTTTTACGTATACTATATTTTTGTGTATCCTATATTCCATATTTTTATACTGTATTCAACATTCTATATTCTTCTATATTCCATATTCTATATTTCCTGTATTCTATATTTTACATTCTACATCCTATATTCCATTATCTTCCATATTGTCTAACGTATAATCTTCTATATTCTATAATCTATATTTCTCTTAATTCTTCACTCTATATTTTGCATTCTATATTCTGTATTCTACATTTTATATTCTTCTGTGTTCTATATTCTAATTTGTATTCTATTTTCTTCTATAGCCTGTATTCTGTATGCTATATTCTTCTATAATGTATATTCTATATTCCAAATACTCTATACACTATATTCTTCTATTTTCAATGTTCCTTTATATTGTGTATTCTATCCTCAGTGTTCTATGTTCCATATTCTATATTCTGTTTTAAATTCTCTAGATTCTATAATCTATGTTCTTCTATATTGTATATTTTTGTATATTCTGTAATCCATACTTTGTATTCTATATTCTTCTACATACAATATACTCCTATATACTATATTGTATTTTTCATATACCATATTCTATATTCTGCAATCTATATTTTAAATTCTTCTATATTTTATGTTCTGTATTCTATATTCTCCATTCTAAATTCTATATTCTTCCTTATTCTTCTATATTCTATATTTTTCTATATACTATATTTTTCTGTATTCTATTTCATATTCTACATTCTTCCTTCTATATTCTTCTATATTGTGTATTCTTTCTTTTACATCCTATATTCTATATTCCATTATCTTCTATATGCTATAATCTATATTCTTCTATTTTCTGTGTTCTTTATACTTTATTTTATATTCTATATTTTGTATTCTACTTTCTATGTTCTATATTCTATATTTTTCTATACTCTACATTTTCTATATTCTACATTCCATACTCTGTGTTCTGTATTCAATGTTGTTTTCTATATTCTATATTTTTCTATATAATTTTCTGTATTCTATATTCTACATTCTACACTATAGTCTTCATTGTCTGTATCATATATTCTTCTATATTGTATATTCTGTATTTCACATTCTACATCCTATATTCCATAATCTTCCATATTCTATAATGTATAATCTCTACATGATGTACTTTTTATTCTATATTTTATATTCTACATTCTATATTTTTCTATCTTCCATTGTATTCTATATTCAAAGTTTTCTATTTTTTATAATTTTCTGTATTCTTATTGCCTATTCTGTAAACTATATTCTTTATTCTATATTCTCTTATATTCCATCTTCTATATTTAATTCTACATTCTATATTCCAGAACCTTCTTTATTCTATAATCTATATTCTTTGTTCTCTATATTTTTTATTCTATAGTCTGTATTCTACGTTGTACATACTCTATTGGATATTCTATATTTATCTCTGTTCTATATTTTCCTTTATTCTCTATTCCATACTCTGTATTCTATATTCCATATTCGATGTTCTATATTCTATAGTTTTTATATCCAATATTCTTCTGTATTCTACATTCTATAGTCCATATTCTATATTCTGCATTCTATATTCTGTGTTCTATACTCTTCTACATCTTTATTCTACATTCTATATTCTTCTGTTATAATCTATATTCTTCTATCTGCTATATTCTATGTTCTAAATTCTATACTCAATATTTTACAGTCCACATTCTATATTCTAAATTTTTCGATATTCTTTATTCTTCTCTATTGTTCTCCATTCTATTTCCTTCTATATTATATATTCTACATTTCTCTGAATTCTATATTCCTCTATATTCTATATTTTTTATTGTATATTCTACCTTCTAATCTCTATATTCTATATTCTTCTGTAATCCAATATTCTCTGTTCTACATTCTATATTCTTCTATATTTTGTAATCTATATTCTTCTACTTTATTCTCTATTCTTCAATAGTGTATATCCTATACCCTATATTCCCTATTTGTCAATATTCTATTTTCTTCTCCATTCTATCTTCTATATTCTGTAGTCTGTCATCTATTTGCTTTACTCCTCTATATTCTGTATTCTATATCCTGTATCTTCTATATTCTAAATATATACTGTTTTCCTATATTCTGTGTTCTATATTTTGCAATATTCTATATTCTTCTATAATTATATTCTACATTCTCCTATTTTCCATATTTCATATTCTTCTATACTCTATATTCTTCTATTTTCTTTTATATTCTCTATTGTACCTTCTATGTTCTGTGTTCTTCTATATACTATATTCCTCTATATACTATAGTCCATATTCTATATTCTACATTCTAAATTCTTCTATATTATTTTACATTCTAAATTTTATATTCTTCTATGTTCTATATTCTTTTATATTCTATGTCTATATTTTCCCATATTCTAGGTTCTAAATTCCGTACTCTGTATTCTATATTGTATATTCAAATTTCTATGTTCTATATTCTTTATCTATATATTTTTCTGTATGGTATAGTCTATGCTCCATATTCTATATGCTATATTCTACATTCCGTGTTCTATGTTCTTTTATATTCTGTATTCTATACTCTGTATTTTACATTCTACATTCCACAATTTTCTATATTCTATAACCTGTATTCTAGTCTTTATTCTATATTCTGTATTCTACTTTCTATATTCTAAGTTCTTCTATAATCTATATTCTGTATTGTATACTCTTCTATTGTGTATATTCTTCTATAATGTATATTCTCTATTCTTCTGTATTCTATATTCTGTATTCTTCCATATTCTGTATTCTTCAATATTCTGTGTTCTGCACTCTACTATATTCTTTTTCTTGCATTTTCTATGGCTTTCTATATTCTATATTCTTCTATTTCCTAAATTTATATTCAATATTCTTCTGTATTTTGTATTCTATATTCTGCAATGTACATTCTATAATCTATGTTCTTGTTTGTATTCTTCTATATTCCACATTCTTAGTATATTCTATATTCTACTATTTTCTATATTCTGTATTGTATCTTCTGTGTTCCATGTTCAATATTCTTCTATGTTCTATATTCCATAAATTCTTCTATATTCCATATTCTACATTTTAAATTCTATGTTCTTCTATATTCTATATTTTCCTACATCCTATATTCCATACTCTCTATTCTATATTCGATGTTCCGTGTTCTATATTCTATATTTTTCTCTATACTATATTCTTCTGTATTCTATATTCCATATTGTATATTCTACATTCTATATTCTAAAATCTTCTATATTCTACATTCTCTATTCTATATGCTACGTTCTACATTCTTCTATATTCTATATTTGTCGATATACTATGTTCTATATTAATTCTTCTATTTTCTATGTTTTTACATATATTTTTGTGTATTCTGTATTCCATATTCTTTAACTGTATTCAACACTCTATATTCTCCTATATTCTACATTCCATAATCTTCTACATTGTGTAATTTATAATCTTCTATATTCTATAATCTATATTCTCCTAAATTCTTCATTGTGTTTTGCAATCTATATTCTACATTGTACATTTTACATTCTTCTGTATTCTACTTCAAAATTTATATTCTATTTTCGATATTCTGTATTCTTTATGCTATATTCTTTTATAATGTATATTCTATAATTTTTTAATTCCAAATCCTCTATAAACTATACTCCTCTATTTTCAAAGTTCTTTTATATTCTGTATTCTATCTTCAGTGTTCTGTTAACCCTAACCCTAAACCTGACTCTGACCATAAACCTGACCCTGACCCTAACAACCCTAACCCTAACCTTAACCCTAACCCTGACCCTAAAACCCTGACCCTGACCACGACTCTGACCATTGACCCTGACCCTAAAACGCTGACCGTGACCCTGACCCTAAAACGCTGACCGTGACCCTGACCCTAAAACCCTGACCATGACCCTGACCCTAAAACCCTGACCCTGACCCCTAAACCTGACCCTAACGCCTAACCCTGAACCTAACCCCTAACCCTGACCAAACCCCTAAGCCGGACCCTAAACCCTAACCGCTAACCCTGACCCGAACCCCTAACCTTCCCCCGAAACCCTAACCCTGACCCGAGCCCCTAACCCTGAACCTAACCCCTAAACCTTACCCTAACCCCTAACCCTGACCCTAACCCCTAACAGTGACCCTAACCCTTAACCCAGACTCCAAAACCTAACCTTGAGCCAAACCCCTGAACCTGACCCTAAACCCTAACTCCTAACCCTGACCCTAACACCTGACCCTGACCATAACCCCTGACCCTGAACCTAACCCCTAACCCTAACCCTAAAACTTAACACTAACCCTAACCCCTAACCCGAACCGTAACCTCTAACCCTAACATCCTAACCCTAACCAACCCAACCCTAACCAACCCTATCCTTAACACCCTAACCCTAACAACACTCTAACCCTAACACCCTAATACCTAACAACACCCTAACCCTATTCCTAACACCCTAACCCTAACACCCTAACCCTAACCAACCCTAACCCTAACACCATAACCCTAACCAACCCTAAGCCTATACTGTTCATTATATTCTTCTTCATTATATTCTTCATTAATATATTCTTTATTATATTTTTCACTATCATATTGTTCATTATGATATTCTTTATTTACATTCATTATTATATCCTTCTTCATTATTACATCCTTCATTCTTACATCCTTCGCGATTACATCCTTCGTTATTAGATTCTTCATTGTTAGATTCTTCATTGTTACATTCTTCATTGTTATATTCTTCATTACTATTTTCTTCATTATTATATTGTTCATTATTACATTCTTCATTATTATATTCTTCTTCATTATTATATTCTTGTTTACTATATTCTTCATTATTTTCTTAAATATTATATACTTCTTCATTGTTATAATCTTCATTATATTCTTCTTCATTATTATATTCTTCATTATTATATTGTTTATTTTTATATTCTTCATTATTTTTTCATTATTATATTCTTCTTCATTATTATTATATTCTTCTTTATTATATTCTTCACTATTATGTTCTTCACTGTTACGTTCTTCAGTGTTACGTTCTTCACTCTTACATTCTTCACTATTCATTATATTCTTGATTATATTCTTCATTATATTCTTGCTCATTATGCTCTTCATTATTATATTCATTATTTTAATCCCATTATTCTATTCTTCATTAATATATTCATTATTACATTCTTCATTGTTAAATTCTTCATTATTACATTCTTCATTAATATATTCTTCATTATTACATTCTTCATTGTTACATTCTTCTTTATTACATTCTTCATTATTACATTCTTCATTGTTACATTACATTGTTCATTATTACATTCTTCATTACTACAGTCTTCATTACATTCTTCACTATTATATTCTTCATTTCTATATTCTTTAGTCGTCATTATGTTCATTATTATATTCTTCATAATTATATTGTTCATTATATTCTTCATAATTATATTCCTCATTTTTTCTTCTATATTGTAATATTCTTCATTATTATATTCTTCATTATCTACTTTTATTTTATTCTTCATTATTCTATTCATTATTTTATCCTTCATTATTGTATCCTTCATTATTATATTCTTCACTATTGTGTTCTTCATTATTCTATTCTTCATTATTGTATTCTTCTTCATTATTATATTTTTTATTTTCTTCTTCATTACATTCTACATTATATACTTCTTCGTTATTATATTCTTCATTATTGTATCCTTCATTATTGTTTTTCATTATTATATTCTTCATTATATACAACCTCGTTATCATATTCTTTATTGTATTCTTCATTATTACATTCTTCATAATTATGTTCTTTATTATATTCTTCATTATTGTATTCTGCATTATTATATTCTTTATTCTTTATTATTATATTCATCATTACAATCTTCATTACTATATTTGTCATTAAATTCTGCATTATTGTATTCTTCTTATATTCTTCTTCAGTATATTCTTTATTATTATATTCATTATTATAGTCTTCATTTATACATTCTTCATTATATTCTTCATTAGTATAGTCTTCGTTATTATATTCATTATCATAGAGAGATAGTATTATATTCTTTAATGTATTCTTCATTATTATGTTCTTCATTTTTATAGTCTTCACTATTATATTCTTCACTATAATATTCTACATATTACATTCTTCATTATTATATTCTTCATTTATATATTCTTCATTATTAAATTCTTTATTATATTCATTATATTATTATTCTTCATTATATTCTTCATTTTATATTATTTAATTCTTCATTACTGTATCCTTCATTATTATATTTTTATGTTCTTCACTATTATATTCTTCATTATTATATACTTCCTGTTATATTCGTCTTTATTGTATTCTTCATTATTAGTCTTCATAATTATGTTCTTCATTATTATATTCATTTTTACATTCTTCATTGTTGTTCTTTGATATTATATTCTACAGTTATATTCTCATTATTATATTCATTATTATATAATTCTCATTATAATCTTCATTTTTGCATTCTTTATTACTGTATTCTTCATTATTGTATCCTTCATTATTATGTTCTTCATTACTATGGTTTTCATTATTATATACTTCAATATTATATTCTTCATTATTATATACCTCCTCATTATTATATTCTTCTTTATTGTATTATTTTCTTCATAATATGTTCTTCATTATATTCTTTAATTTATATTCTTCATTATTGTATTCTTCATTATATTGTACATTATATTCTTCATTATTATATTCTCCATTATTGTATTCTTCATTATTATATTCTCCATTATAGCATTCTTCTTTATTATATCCTTCATTATATTCTTCTTCATTTATATTCTCATTGATTATCATATCTTCTTCATTATTATATTCTACATTATTCATCATTAGTATATTCATCATTATATTCTTCATTATTCATTGTTATATTCTTCATTATTATATTCTTCATAATTATATTCTTTATTATATTCCTCTTTTTCTTCATTATTGTATTCTTCATTTGATATTCTTCATTATGTTCTTCATTATTATATACTCCTTCATTCTATTGTTCTTCATTATTGTATTCTTATTATATTCTTCATTATTTTATTCTTAGTATATTCTTCAGTATTATATTCTTCATTATTATATACTTCCACATTATTATATTCTTTATTTTATTCATTATATTCCTCTTTATTATATTCATTATTATATTCTTTGTTATTATGTTCATTATTATGTTCTTCCTCATTATATTTTTTTATTCTTCATTATTATAGTCTTCATTATTATATTCTTCATTTTTAGTCTTATATTCTTCATTATTATATTCTTCATAATTATATATTTCTTCATTATATTTTTCATTATTATATATTTCTTCATTATATTCATTATTATATTATTCATTTTTGAATACTTCATTACTATATTCTTCATCATTATAGTCTTCCTTTTATATCCTTTTCATTATTATATTCTTGAATATTATATTTTTCATCTTTATATTCTTCATTATTATATTCCTCATCGTTATAATCTTCATTATTTTATTCTACACTATATTCTTCATTATTTTATTCTACATTATATTCTTCATTACTATATTCCTCATTATTAAATTCTTCATTATTACCTTCTTGACTATTATTTTTCATTATTATATTCTTCATTATCATATTCTTCATTATCATATTCTTCATTATATATTTCATTATTATATTCTTGTTCATTATTATAATGTACTTCATTATTAGTCTTCATTATTATATTATTTTCTTCGTTATTATATTCTTCGTTAGTATATTCTTCATTAGTATATTCTTCATTGTTAAATTCTTATTCATCACTATTCTTCATTGTGTTCTTCATTATTATATTCTTCATTATTATATGCTTCATTATATTCTTCATTATTATATTCTACATTATTCATCATTATATTCATTATTATATTGTTCATTGTTATATTCTTTATTATAGTTTTCATAATTATGTTTTTCATTATTATATTCTTTATTATATTATTCATTGTATTCTTTATTATATTATTATATTCTGCTTCATTATTATATTCTTCTGCATTATTCTTCATTTTTATGTTCTTCCTAGTTATATACTTCTTCATTCTATTCTTCTATTCTTCATTATTATATTCTTTTTCATTATATTGTTCATTATGTTCTTCATTATATTCTTCATTGTTATATTCATCTTCGTTAGTATATTCTTCATTATTATATCTTTATTATATTCTTCATTATATTCTTTCTCATTATTATTCTTCATTATATTCTTCATTATTACATTCTTCCTCATTATTATTTTCTTCATTAGTATACTCTTCATTAGTCTTCATTATTTTCTTCATTTGTATCATCTTCATTATTATAGTCTTCATTATTATACCCTCCCTATTGTATTCTTCATTATTTCATTCTTCGTTATTACATTCTTCATTATTATATTCTTCACTATTATATACTTCATTATTTTGTTCTTCATTATTGTATCCTTCATTATTACATTCTTCATTATATTCTCCATTATTGTATTTTTCATCATATTCTCCATTAATATATTCTTCTTGATTATTATATGCTTCATTATTATATTCTTTATTATTATATCCTTCATTATGTTCTTCATTATATTCTTCCTCAATATTATATTTCTTCATTATATTTTTCATTATTATATACTTCATTTACTATTCTTCTATTCTTCATTGTTATATTCATTATTATATTCTTCATTAATGTATTCTTCATTATATTCTACGTTGTTCTTCATTATTATATTCATTATATTATTCTTTATTATTATGTTCTTCATTATTATATTATTGTTATCTTGTTCATTATTATATTCTTCTTCATTAATGTATTCATTATATTCTACATTATTTTCTTCATTATTATTGTCTTCATTGTTATCCTTATGTTCATTATTATATTCTTCATTACATTCTTGATTATCATATTCTTCATGATTATATTCTTCAGTATTTTAGTCTTCATTATTGTATTCTTCATTATTATATTCTCTTTCGTTAATGTATTCTTCTTCATTATATTCCACATTATATTCATTTTTATATTCTTCATTATTTTATTCTTCATTATATTCTTCTAAATTATATTCTGCATTATTGTTCTTCATTTTTATATTCTTCATTATATTCATTAATATATTCATTATATTATTCATTGTTATATACTTTATTATATTCTTCATTATTATATATATCTTTATTATATTCATTATTATATACTTCTTTATTACATTCATTATATACATCTTTATTATATTCTTCATTATTATATTCTTCATTATATTCATTATATTCTTCATTATTATACTCATCATGATATTCTTCATGATATTCTTCATGATATTCTTCGTTATTATATTCTTCATTATTATATTGTTCATTATTGCATTCTTCATTATCGTATTCTTCGTTATATTTTTCATTATTATATTCATTACTATATTCTTTTTCTATATTCTATATTTTATACAATTTTCTGTATTCTTTATTCTACATCCTATACTCTATATTCTTCTGTAGTATATGTTTATATATTGTATTATTTTTTACTTTCTATGTTCTATATTCCATAATATTCTGTATTTTATAATGTATATTCTCTACATTATTTTGATTCTATATTTTGTAGTCTATATTCGGTATTCTACATTGTATATTTTAAATTCTATATTGTTCTATATTCTATTGTCTGTATTCTATATTTAATGTTTTCTATATTGTATATTTTTATAATTTTCTGTCATCTCTATTCCATTTTGCATATTCTGTAAACTATATTCTACATTCTATATTCTCTTATATTCCATCTTTTACTTCCTGTATTTAATTCTACTTTATTCCCAGAATATTCTATATTCTATGATCTATATTCTTCTATATTCTATGTTCTTTATTCTATATTTTATATTCTCTATTCTCTATTCTACTTTGTACATACTCTATTCTATATTTCTCTATATTTTTCTGTATTCTATATTCCATACTCTGTATTCTATATTCTAGTTGTATATTCTATAATTTTTATATCCTATATTCTTCTGTATTCTACATTCTATATTCTTCTATGTTCTGTATTCTATACTTCTACATTTTTATTCATTCTATATTCTTGTTATAATCTATATTCTTTCTGCTATATTGTACATTGTACATTCTATATTCAATATTCTACAGTCTACATTCTATATTCTAAACTTTTCAATATTCTTTATTCTTCTTTATTCTCTATTCCATATTCTATGTTCTCCATTCTACATTCCATTTTCTTCTATGTTCTATATTCTACATTTTATATTCTAAATTTTTTTGAATTCTATATTCTTCTATATTCTATATTTTTAGTGTATATTCTACCTTCTTATCTCTATATTCTATATTCTTCTGTAATCTAATATTTTCTTATATTGTATTCTACATTCTATATTCTTCTATATTTTGTAATCTATATTCTTCTTTCTCTATTCAATAGTGTATGTCCTATACCCTATATTCCCCATTTGTCAATATTCTGTTTTCTGCTACTTTCTGTCTTCTATATTCTGTAGTCTGTCATCTATATTCCTTATTCTTCTATATTCTGCATTCTATACCCTATATCTTCTGAATTTATGCTCTATGTTTTCCTATATTCTGTATTCTATATTTTTCAGTATTTTATATTCTTCTATAATTACATGCTACATTCACCTATTTTCCATATTCTATATATTTTTTATATTCTTCTATAATCTATTTTCTTTTTTATGTTCTTTATGTTCTATGTTCTTCTACGTACTATATTCCTCTATATTCTATAGTTCATATTGTATACTCTACGTTCTAAATTCTTCTATATTCTACATTCTAAATTTTATATTCTTCTATGTTCTATATTCTTTTATATTCTCTTTCTATACTTTTCCATATTCTAGGTTCTGTATTCCATACTCTGTATTCTATATTGTATATTCAAAGTTCTATGTTCTATATTCTTTATTTTTACATATACTATATTTTTCTGTATGGTATATTCTATGTCCCCTATTCTATATTCCATATGCTATATTCTACATTCTATATTCTGTATTCTATATTCTTCTATATTTTATTCTACATTCCATAATTTTCTATATTCTATACTCTGTATTCTATAGTCTTTATTCTATTCTGTATTCTGCATTCTACTGTCTATATTCTAAATTCTGTATTCTATGTTCTTCTATAATCTATATTCTGTATTGTATAGTCTTCTATTGTGTATATTCTTCTATAATGTATATTCTATATTCTTCTGTATTCTATATTTGAATTCTTCTATATTCTCTATTCTTCCATATTCTGTATTCTACCTTCTACTATATTCTTTTTCTTGTATTATCTATAGCCTTGTATATTCTATATTCTACATTTATATTCGATATTCTTCTATATTCTTCTGTAATGTATATTCTATAATCTATAGTCTTGTTTATATTCTTCTGTTACATATTCTCGTATATTACATATTCTACTATTTTCTGTATTCTTTTACAGTCTGTTTTCTATCTTCTGTTCCATGTTCAATCTTCTTCTATATACTATATCCTTCTATGTTCTATATTCCATATTTGATATTCCACATTCTAAATTCTATGTTCTATTCTCCTAAATCCTTCATTCTATATTTTGAATTCTGTATTCTACATTGTACCTTTTATATTCTTCTGTATTCTATATACTAAATTTATATTTTATTTTCTTCTATATTCTGTATTATTTATGCTATATTCTTCTGTAATTTATATTCTATCTTCTTTATTCCAAATCCTCTATACACTATATTCTTCTATTTTCAAAGTTCTTTTATATTCTGTATTCTATCTTCAGTGTTCTATATTCCATATTTGATATTCTATATTTTAAATTCACTTTATTCTATAATCTATATTCTTCTATATTCTATATTTTTGTATATTCTATAATCCATACTCTGTATTCTATATTCGATGTTCTATATTCTTCTACATACAATATTCTTCTATATTAAATATTTTATATTTTAAATTCTTCTATATTCTATGTTCTGTATTCTATATTCTACATTCAAAATTTTATGTTCTATGTTCTTCCATACTCTATATTTTCTATATATTTTTCTCTATTCTATATTCCATATTCTACATTCTTCCTTCTATATTCAATATTCTTCTATATTCTCTATTGTATATTCTTCTATATTGTATAGTCTATATTTTACATTCTATATTCTATATTCCATTGTCGTCTATATTCTATAATCTATATTCTTCTGTATTCTGTGTTCTTTATACTTTATTTCATATTCTATATTTTGTATTCTACATTGTATATTCTACATTTTTCTATACTCTATATTTTCTATATTCCGTTTTCCATACTCTGTGTTCTATATTCAATGTTTTTTCTATATTCTATATTTCCCCATACAATTTTCTGTATTCTATATTCTACATTCTATACCCTATATTCTTCTATGGTCTATATCATATATTCTTCTATATTGTATATTCTCTTTTTACATTCTACATTCGATATTCCATAATCTATATTCTGTAATGTATATTCTCTATATTATGTATTTATTCTATATTTTATATTTTTCTATATCCCATTCTTTGTATTCTATATTCAATGTTGTCTCTATTCTATATTTTTTATAATTTTCCATATTCTATATTCCATATTGCATATTCTGTAAACTATATTCTACATTCTATATTCTCTTATATTTCATCTTCTATATCCTATGTTTAATTCTACATTCTATATTCCAGAATATTCTATATTCTTCCATATTCTATGTTCTTTATTCTATATTTTATATTCAAAATTCTGCATTCTACTTTGTACATACTCTTCTATATTCTATATTTATCTCTATTCTATATTTTTCTGTATTCTCTATTCCATACTCTGTATTCTATATTCTATGTTGTATATTCTATATTTTTTATATCCTATATTCTTCTGTATTCTAGATTCTATATTCCATATTCTATATTCTGCATTCTATATTTTTCTGTTCTGTATTCTATACTCTTCTACATTCTTATGCTACATTCTATATTCTTCTGTTATAATCTATATTCTTCTTTCTGCTATGTTCTATATTGTACATTCTAAATTCTATATTCAATATTCTACAGTCTACATTCTATAGTCTCAATTTTTCAAAATTGTTTATTCTTCTCTATTCTCTATTCCATATTCTATGTTGTCCCTTCTCCATTCTACATTCCTTTTTCTTCTATATTCTATAGTCTACATTTTATATTCTAAATTTTTCTGAATTCTATATTCCTCTATATTCTATATTTTTTACTGTATATTCTACCTTCTAATCTCTATAGTCTATAAAAAAATTTTAATACTCTTCTGTAATCTAATATTCTATTCTACATTCTATATTCTTCTATATTTTGTAATCTACATTCTTCTACTTTATTCTCTATTCTTCAATAGTGTATGTCCTATACCGTATATTCCCTATGTGTCAATATTCTGTTTTCTTCTACTTCTTGTCTTCTATATTCTGTAGTCTGTCATCTATGTTCTTTATTCTTCTATATTTTGCATTCTATATCCTATATCTTCTATATTCTAAATTTATGCTCTGTTTTCCTATATTCTGTATTTCAATATTTTATATTCTTCTATAATTATATTCTACATTCTCCTATTTTCCATAGTCCATGTTCTTCTATACCCTATATTCTTTTTTCTTTTATATTCTCTATTGTATCTTCTATGTTCTTCTATATACTATATTCCTCTTTATTCTATAGTCAATATTCTATATTCTATGTCCGAAATTCTTCTATATTCTATATTCTGTATTTTATATTCTATATTCTACATTCTAAATTGTACATTCCTCTATGTTCTATATTCGTTTATATTCTACTTCTATATTTTTCCATATTCTAGGTTCTATATTCCATACTCTGTATTCTATATTGTACATTCAAATTTCTGCTCTATATATTCTTTATTTTTCTATAGAGTATATTTTTCTGTATTGTATAATCTATGTTTTTTTATGTTCTATATTCTATATGCTATATTCTACATTCTGTATTCATGAACAGGCCCGAATAGTGGAGCCCCGCACGCACGAACAGGCCCGGATAGCGGAGCTCCGCAGGCTTGAACAAACCCGAATAACGGAGCTCCGTAGGCACGAACAGGCCCGAATAGAGGACCCCCGCAGGCAAGAGGAGACCCAAAAGGACACTCCTGCAGTCAAGATTAGGCCTGAATGGAGAATTCCGCAGGTAAGAATAGTCCCGGATGGAGGGTCCCGCAGGCTAGAATAGGCCCGAATGGAGATTCGTGCAGGCAAGAATAGGCCAGAATAGAGGAGCCCCGCAGGCAACAATAGGCCTGAACAGAGTTCCGCAGGGAAGAACAGGCCCGACCGAAGAGTATCGCAGGCAAGAATAGGCTCCAACAGAGAGTCCCGCAGGGAAGAATAGGTCCAAACGGAGAGCCCCGCAGGTGAGAATAGGCCAGAACGAAGAGTCCCCCAGGCCTGATAGGCCCGAACAAAGTCCAGCAGGCAAAAATAGGCCTGAATAGAGGAGCCCCGCAGGCAAGATTAGGCCCGAAGAGAGTCCAGCAGGCAAGAATACGCCCAGAGAGTCCTGAAGGCAAGAACAGGCCCGACCAGAGTCCCGCAGGCAAAAATAGGCCCTAATAGAGGAGCCCCACAGGCAACAATAGGCCCGAATAGAGTCCCGCAGGCAAGAAGAGGCACGAACGGAGAGTCCTGCAGGCAAGAATAGGCCCGAACGGAGATTCCCGCAGGCAAGAATAGGCCCACAGTCCAGCAGGAAGTATAGGACCGAATAGAGGAGCCCCGCAGGCAAGAATAGGCCAAACACAGTCCCATAGGCAATAATAGGCCCAAAAAGAGGAGATCCAGAGGCAAGATTAGGCCCGAACAGAGAGACCCGAAGGCAAAAATAGGCCCGAGTACAGGAGCAACGCAGGCAAGAATAGGCCCAACCAGAGTCGCACAGGGAATAGGACCGAATAGCGGAGACCTGCAAGCACGAACAGGACCGAATACCGAAGACCCGTATGCATGAACAGGCCCGAATAGAGGAGCCACGTACGCACAAACAGGCCCAAATAGCGGAGCTCCACAGGCTCGATAAGGCCTGAATAACAGAGCTCCATAGGCATGAACACTACGGAATAGAGGACCCCCACAGGAAAGAGGAGGCTCAAAAGGAGACTCCCACACCTGAGAATAATAAAGAACAGAGTCCCGTAGGTGAGGATAGGCCCGAACGGAGAGTCCCGCAGGCGAGAATAGGCCCAGAGAGTCCCGTAGGTAAGAAAAGGCCCGAGCGGAGAGTCCCACACGCCAGAATAGGCAAGAATGGAGAGTCCCGCAGCAAGAATAGGCCCGAATAGAGGAGCCCCGCAGGCAAGAATAGGCCTGAACAGAGTCCCGCATGCAGGAATAGGCCTGAAAAGGGGCATTCCTCAGGCAAGATTAGGTCCGAAGAGAGTCCAGCAGGCAAGAATAAGTACGAATGGAGTGTCCCGCATGCCAGAATAGGCCCGAACAGAGATTTCCGGAGGGAAGAATAGGCCCGAAAAAGAGTCCCGGAGGCAAGAATAGTCCCGAGTAGAGAAGCCGTGCACGCAAGCATATGCCCGAACAGAGTCCGGCAGGCCATAATAGGCCCGAACGGAGAGTCCCGCAGGCAAGAATAGGCCCAAAGAGAGGAACCCTGTAGGCAAGATGAGGGCCGAGTAGAGTTCTGCTCGCAAGAATAGGCCCAGAGAGTCCCGCAGGCCAGAAAGGCCCAAACGGAGAGTCTCGCAGGCAAGAATAAGCCCAGAGAGTCCCGCAGGCCAGAATAGGAAAGAATGGAGAGTCCCCTGTACAGAACAGACCCGAAGAGAAGTCATGCTAGCGAGAATACTCCCAAACTGAGAATCCCACAGGCCAGCATAGGCCCAGAGAGTGTTGCAGGCAAGAATAGACCTGAACGGAGAGTTCTGCAGGCCAGAATTGCCTGAAAGCAGAGTCCCGCAGGTCAGAATAGGCCCAAACTGAGATACCCGCAGGCAAGCATAGGCCCAAAAAGGGGAGCCCTGCAGGCAAGAACAGGCCTGAACAGAGTTCCGCAGGCAAGAATAGGCCCAGAGTCCTGCAGCCAGAATAGGCACGAATAGAGGAGCCCCGCAGGCAAGAATAAGCCCAAACAGAGTCATGAAGGCAAGAATAGGCACGAGTAGAGGAGCCGTGCAGGCAAGAAGAGGCCCGAACAGAGTCCGGTAGGCGAGAATAGGCCCGAACGGAGAGTCCCGCAGGCCAGAATAGGGCCGAAGAGAAGTCACGTAGGCGAGAATACTCCCAAACTGAGAATCCCACAGGCCAGCATAGGACCGAACAGAGAGTCCTGCAGGCAAGAATAGACCTCAACAGAGAGTCCCGCAGGCTAGAAAGGCCCGAATGGAGAGTCACGCAGGTCAGAATACGCCCGAACGGAGAGTCCCGCAAGCCAGAATAGGGCCGAATGGAGAGACCCGCAGGCCAGAACAGGCCCAAATGGAGATTCCTGCAGGCAAGCATAGGTCCGAACAGAGTCCCGCAGGCCGAAATAGGCCCGAACGGAGATTCCTGGAGCAAGAATAGGCCTGAACAGAGTCCCGCAGTCAAGAATAGGCCCGAGTAGAGGAGCCGTGCAAGCAAGAAGAGGACCGAACAGAGTCCACAGGCAAGAATAGGCCCAAATGGAGAGTCCCGCAGGCAAGAATAAGCCAGAACGGAGATTCCTGCAGGCAAGAATAGGCACGTACAGAGTCCCCTAGGCAAGAATACGCCTGAGTAGAGGAGACATGCATGCAAGAAAAGACCTGAAGAGAGTCCCGCAGGCAAGAATTGACTCGAACGGAGAGTCCCGTAGGCAAAAATAGGCCCAAATGGAGATTCCTGCAGGCAAGAATAGACCCGAACAGAGTCCCGCAGGCAAGAATAGGCCAGAATAGAGGAACCCCGTAGACACGAATAGACACGAATAGAGTCCCGCAGGCAAGAATAGGCCCGAGTAGAGGAGCCGTGCAGGCAAAAAGAAGCCATAACAGAGTCCCGCAGGCCAGAATAGCCCCAAACGGAGAGGCCCGCAGACAAGAATAGGTCCGAACGGAGAGTGCCGAAGGCCAGAAAGGTCCGAACAAAGAGTCCCGCAGGCAAGCATAGGCCTGAACAGAGTCCTGCAGGCCAGAATAGGCCCGAACGGAGATTCCCGGAGGCAAGAATACGCCCAGAGTCCCGCAGACAAGAATAGGCCCAAGTAGAGGAGCCGTGCAGGCCAGAAGAGGCCCAAAAAGAGTCCCACAGGCAAGAATACGCTCAAACGGAGAGTCCCGCAGGCGAGGATAAGCCCGGAGAGTCCCGCAAGCCAGAATAGGCCCGAACGGAGATTCCCGCAGGCAAGCACAGGCCGGAACAGAGTCCCGCAGGCCAGAATACGACGGAACGGAGATTCCTGGAGGCAAGAAGAGACCCGAACAGAGTCCCGCAGGCAAGAATAGGCTCGAACAGAGAGTCCCGCAGGCAAGAATAGGCCCGAACGGAGATTCCTGCAGGCAAGAATAGGCAAGTACAGAGTCCCACAAGCCAGAACAGGCCCGAACAGAGATTCCCGCAGGCAAGAACAGACTTGAACGGAGAGTCCCGTAGGCAAAAATAGGCCGGAATATAGATTCCTGCGGGCAAGAATAGGCCCGAACAGAGTCCCGCAGGCAAGGATAGGCCCGAAGGGAGATTCCTGCAGGCAAGAATAGGCACGAACAGAGTCCCGCGGGCAAAAATAGACCTGAGTAGAGGAGCCATGCAGGCAAGAAGAGTCCTGAATAGAGTCCCGCTGGCAAGAATAAGCCCAAACGGAGTGTCCCGCAGGCAAGGAAATCCTAACGGATACTCCCGCAGACGAGAATAGGCCCGAATGCAGAGTCCCGAAGGCCAAAATAGGCCCTAACGGAGATTCCCGCAGGCAAACCTCGACCGGAACAGAGTCCCGAAGACCAAAATAGGCCCCAACAGAGATTCCGGAGCATGAAGAGGCCCGAACAGAGTCCCGCAGGCAAGAATAGGCCCGAACGGAGAGTCCCGCAGGCCTGAATAGGCCTGAATAGAGGAGCCCCACACGCACGAATAGGCCCGAGTAGCGGAGCCCCGCACGCACAAACAGACCTGAGTAGTGGAGCCTCGCATGCATGATCAGGCCTGAGTACCGCCCCGCATGTACGATCAGGCCCGAATAGCGGAGCTCCGCAGGCTAGAACAGGACCGAATAACGGAGCTCCGTAAGCACAAAAGGCCCAAATAGAGGAGCCCCGCATGCAAGAGGACACCTGAAAGGAGACTCCCGCAGGTAAGATTAGGTCCGAACGGAGAGTTCCACAGGTAAGAATAGGCCCGAACAGAGAGTCCCGCTGGCAAGAATAGGCCCGAACGGAGAGTCCCGCAGGCGAGAACAGGCCTGAAGGGAAGTCCCTCAGGCGAGAATACACGCAAACTGAGAATCCCGCAGGCCGGCATAGGCCTGAACGAACATTCCCGCAGGCAAGCATAGGTCTGAACAGAGTCCCGCAGGCCAGAATAGGCCTGAACGGAGATTCCCGCAGGAAATCATAGGCAAGAACAGAGTCCCGCAGGCGAGAATAGGCCCGAAAGGAGATTCCTGGAGCAAGAATAGGCCCGAACAGAGTCCCACAGGCAAGAATAGGCCTGAGTAGAAGAGCCGTGCACGCAAGAAGAGGCCCGAACGGAGAGTTCTGCAGGCAAGAATTGGCCCGAATAGAGTCCCACAGGCAAGAATAGGCTCGAACGGATAGTCCCGAAGGACTGAACGGCCCGAATGAAGAGTCCCACACGTAAGAATAGGCCCGAACGAAAATTCCCTCAGTCAAGCATAGGCCCGAACAGAGTCCAGCAGGCCAGAACAGACCCAAACGGAGATTCCCGGAGGCAAGATTAGGTCCGAACAGAGTCCTGCAGGAAGAATAGGCCCAAGTAGAGGAGCCATGCAAGCAAGAAGAGGCCCGAAAAGAGTCCCACAGGCAAGAATAGGCCCGAATAGAGAGTCCCGCAGGTGAGAATAGGCCCGAACAGAGAGCCCCGCAGAAAGAATAGACTCGAACGGAGTGTCCCTTAGGCAAGAATAGGCCAGAACGGAGATTCCTGCAGGCAAGAATAGGCACGTACAGAGTCCCGCAGGCAAGAATAGGCCCGAAAAGAAGCCATGCTGGCGAGAATACTCCCAAACTGAGAATCCCACAGGCCAGCATACGCCCGAACAGAGAGTCCTGCAGGCAAGGATAGACCTGAACGGAGAGTCCCGCAGGCCAGAAAGACCCGAACAGAGAGTCCCGCAGGCCAGAATAGGCCTGAATGGAGAGTCCTGCAGGCAAGAATAGGCCCGAATGGAGATTCCCCCACGCAAGCATAGGCACAAACAGAGTCCCGCACGCACGAACAGACCCAAGTAGGGAAGCCCCGCATGCACGATCAGGCCCGAATAGCGGAGCCCCACATGCATCATCAGGCCCAAATAGTGGAGCTCCGCAGGCTAGAACAGTACCGAATAACGGAGCTCCGTAAGCACAAAAGGCCCAAAGAGAGGAGCCCTGCATGCAAGAGGTGACCCGAAGGAGACTCTCGCAGGCAAGATTAGGTCCGAATGGAGAGTTCCGCAGGTAAGAATAGTCCCGAACGGAGACACCTGCAGGTGAAAATAGGCCCGAACCAAGTCCCGCAGGTGAAAATACGCCAAAACTGAGAATCCCGCAGGCCAGCATAGGCCTGAACGGAGATTCCCACAGGACAAGCATAGGCCCGAACAGAGTCCCACAGGCCAGAATAGGCCCAAATGGAGATTCCTGAAGGCAAGAATAGGCCCAAACAGAGTCCCGCAGGCAAGAATAAGCCCGAATAGAGGAGCCCCGGAGGAAAGAATAGGCCCGAATAGAGTCCCGCTGGAAAAAATAGGCCCGAGAAGAGAAGCCATGTAGGCAAGAAGAGGCCCGAACAGAGTCCCCAGGCAAGATTAGGCACGAATGGAGAGTCCCGCAGGCAAGAATAGGTTCGATCGGAAAGTCTCACAGGGAAGAACAGGCTCGAACAGAGATTCCCGCAGGCAAGAACAGGCCCAAACGGAAATTTCTACAGGCAACAATAGGCCCGAACAGAGTCCCGCAAGCAAGAATAGACTCGAACGGAGAGTCCCGCAGGCAAAAATAGGCCTGAATAGAGACTGCTGCAGGCAAGAATAGGCCCAAACAGAGTCCCGCAGGCCAGAATAGGCCCGAACGGAGAGACCCGCAGGCACGAATAGGCCCGAAGGGAAGTCTCGCAGGCAAAAATACGCCCAAACTGAAAATCCCGCGGGCCAGCCTAGGCCTGAACAGAGATTCCCGCAGGCAAGGATAGGATCGAACAGAGTCCCGCGGGCAAGAATAGGCCCGAGTAGCGAAGCCCCGCACGCACAAACACGCCCGAGTAGCAGAGCCCCACAAGCACGATTAGGCTTGAGTAGCGGAGTCCCGCATGCATGAACAGGCCCGAATAGCGGAGCTCCGCAGGCTAGAACAGGACCGAATAAAGGAGCTGTGTAAGCTCGAGAGGCCCAGATAGAGCAGGCCCGCATGCAAGAGGAGACCTGAAAGGAGACTCCCGCAGGCAAGATTAGGTCCAAACGGAGAGTACTGCAGGCACGAATAGGCCCGAAGGGAAGTCCCACAGGCGAGAATAGGCCCTAGTAGAGGAGCCGTGCAGGAAAGAAGAGGCCCGAACAGAGTCCCGCAGGCCAGAAGACGCCCGAACAGAGATTCCCGGAGGCAAGAATAGGCTCGAAGGGAGAGTCCCGCAGGCAAGAATAGGCCCAAGTAGAGGAGCCGCGCAGGAAAGAAGAGGCCCGAACAGAGTCCCGCAGGCAAGAACAGACCCGAATGGAGAGTAACGCAGGCAAGAACAGGCTCAAACGGAGAGTCCCGCAGGCAAGAATAGGCCCGTACGGACAGTCCTGCAGGCAGGAACAGGCAAGAGCAGAGTCCAGCAGGTAAGAATAGGCCCGAGTAGAGGAGCCATGCAGGCAAGAAGAGGCTCAAACAGAGTCCCGTAGGCAAGAATAGGCCCGAAGGGAGAGTCACGCAGGGAAGAATAGGATCGAACAGAGAGTACCGCGGGCAAGAATAGGCCCGAATGGAGATTCCTTCAGGCAAGAATAGGCCCGAATAGATGAGCCCCGTAGGCAAGAATTTTTTTAAAGTCCCACTGGCAAGAAGACGTCCAGAGAGTCCCGCAGTCCAGAAAGACCCGAACGGAGAGTCCCGCAAGTGAGAATAGGCCCGAACGGAGAGTCCTGCAGGTCAGAATAGGCCCGAACGGAGAATCCCGCAGGCGAGAATGGGCCCAAACTGAGAATCCCGCAGACCAGCATAGGCCTGAACGGAGAGTCCTGCAGGCAAGAATAGACCTGATCGGACAGTCCCGATGGCCAGAAAGGCCTGAACAGAGAGTCCCGCAGACGAGGAAAGACCCGAACGGCGAGTCCCGCAGGCGAGAACAGGCCTGAACCGAGAGTCCCGCAGGCCAGAATAGGCCCGAACGGAGATTCCTGCTGGCAAGCATAGGCTCTAACAGAGTCCCGCAAGCAAGGATAGGCCCGAGTAGAGTCCTGCTATCAAGAATAGGACCGAACGGAGAGTCCCGCAGTTCAGAATACTCCGAACGGAGACTCTCGCAGGCGAGAATAGGCCCGAACGGATAGTCCTGCAGGCCAGAACAGCAAAGAACGGAGAATCCCGTAGGCCACAATAGGCCCGAATACAGGAGCCCCACAGGCAAGAATAGGCCTGAACAGAGTTCCGCAGCAAGAACAGGCCCGAATAGAGAAGCCCCACACTAAGGAACAGGCCCGAGTAGCAGAGCCGGGCACGCACGAACACACCGTGTAGCGCAGCCCTGCACATATGCTCTGGCCCGAGTAGCGAGGCCGTGCACGCACGAACAGGCCCGAATAGCAAAGCTTCACAGGCTAGAACAGAACCAAATAAAGGAGCTCCATAAGCACAAAAGGATCTAAGAGAGGAGCCCCGCATGGAAGAGTACACCCGAAAGGAGACTCCAGCAGGCAAGATTAGGTCCGAACGGAGAGCTCGGCAGTAAGAATAGTCCCGAACAGAGAGTCCAGCGTTCAAGAATAGGCGCAAATGGAGAGACATGCAAGCAAGAACAGGACCGAACAGGACATTTCTGCAGGCAATAATAGGCAACCTCCGGTGGCACACTGCCTGTGCGTCACTTCTCCAAAGACAAGGCCAAAATCAGGGCATCCACGGCCCCAGCAGTCCAGAGTCTGCACATGGGGGCATAGGGATCACCTCTTTGAACTTACATGAGGGAGGCCTGGGCCCTGGATTGGCTCCGCTAGAGCTCCACGACCTCAGCTATTTTCCGTGATCTTTGGCCCGTACCCTTGTGAGTGTGTGATCTCTAGTTACACTTCTCCTCCGACCACTCTCAAAAAGCCACCTGTGGATACGTGAGTGTGGAAATCAACATCGATCACTGGCTACAGTATCACAGGTCACTAGGTGACTAGGCTCAGGCTGACCTTGGTTGTCTTCTGATCAGGCAAGGAGCTTAATCCTTCAAAGGAAATGAGGACACGTGGTGACTGGCCGACATCATTTCTTTCATCCACACAGCGCTCTACATGAGGATAAAGAGGCCACGTAGCCCAGGTGAAGGCTGCGTGTGGGGCCTAAGGCTTCTTCCCCAATCAGTAGGCAAGGCGCCCTTCCCAAGCATCTATGGCCCCACTCTAGATGCGTTGATTCAGAGAAATCTCTTCCTTCTACCCCTGAGACACATCACAAGTATGAGGGGCCTGACAGAGAGCCTGGAGATGAAACGGGGGAGGCTTCTGGCTGGGCCGCTTCCCCGTGGGTACACAATAGCAGGTAGTCTCTCTGGAAGGTCTTAGCTTCTGTTGATTGACATGGGCAATACAGTAGGGGTGGTCCCTGGCCAGGTGGAGCTTGTGGGCAGATGCAACCTCTCCGGCGACGGATAATCCCGCTGCTGCTTTGTTTGGTGAAAACCTCCCCCCGCCAACTCGGATGGGCAGAGAACATTGACCCACACCTGCCAGGGGCCTTTCCTGGGACTAAAGATCCCCACCTGGTCTCAACGTCATCACCCTCTCAGCACGCACCTTTCCTGCACACATAATCCTGCCTTTCTCCGTCAGTGCCTTATCCTACTAGGAAACAAAGCATGCCGCTCAAAAAGGCCGACGCCGGGGAAATCGAGGAGACACTGCCATTTTCCAAATTTTTGCTGTCTACGTGTCCCCGCCTCCGGTGCAAGGCTGCGTATGTGGCCGGGCTCCGAAGGCAAGGCCGCAATCCTGGCAGCCTGGGCCCCGGCAGTCCAATGGTTTATGGACGTGGGGACACGGATGACCTGTTTGCCACATACAGGAGAAATCCTTGGGCCCTTCACTGGCTCGCCATTCAGCTCCACGACGTCCACTCCTGGCCCTGGCCTTTGGCCGGTGCCCCATTCAACGTGTGCTCAGGAGCCATGTTTCTCCACCCTTCACTATCATTCTGCCACCAGGGGATATGTGAGTGTGGGAGTCACCGTTTGTCACCGGCAGCAGCGTCACAACTCACTAGACTTCCAGGTACCTGCAGACCTAGGCGGCCTTCTGCCTCAGGAAAGGTCCCGAATCCTTTATCCCAGACGCTGACACCTGCGCACTGGCGGACATTCATTTTGATCAACACAGAGGTCTGAGTGAGGGTCAGCAGGCCGGGTAGGTGAAGTCAAGGCCAGGTGGGCGGGACTAAGGCTTCTTTGCCATCACCATGGAGACAGTCTCCCCACCGGCAGAGTGGGCGCAGCTTATGATGGGCCTGGCGACAAGACTCAGCCAATGGCAGAGATCCAGCCCGCCAGGCCGATGACACAGGGCCCTCCATTGTGACCCAGGACACCTAGTGGCCACAGGATTTGAGCACACCCTGGGAAAGGCTACGCAGGCACAAGGGAGCCCCTGGTGCGGACTGCTTCAGGGCATTGGCACAGCAGGCCAGGGTCCAATTTTCCCACTTTCCTCAGGATATCAGTACGCAAGACATCCCCACTCAGCATCTCTTGCCTCTCTCTCTGTATGTGTTCCTTCTCTGAAATCTCTTCCTTCTTCCCCCTCCCAGTCACTTCACAGCTTGGAGTGTCTGACAGAGTGCCTAGAGACGAAAGAGCAAAGGGGGAAGGCCTCTGGCTGTACTGGTTGCCCAAGGGCAGAGAAGATCTGGCAGTCTATCTGGAAGGACTAGGGAGTAGTGATTGATTGGGGAGCTACATCACGGGTGAACCCTGGCTGGGTGAATCTTGTTGACATGTGGCAGCCTCTCCGGAGACTACTAATTCCGCTGATAAGATTGGATTCAAATACCCGGCTGAGTGCCATGGGCAGAAAACACTGACACATACCTGCCAGAGGCCTATCCTGGGTCTGAAGAGTCCACCCTGGTCTCCAGCGACTCATCATCTCAGCACACACTTTGCCAGCACACATGGAATCCGCCTCTCTCCACGAATCCTTCTCCTGCTAGGAAACACCGGATGGCACTCAGCCAAAGGAGAACACAGGCAAAGTCAAAAAAGCCCGCATTTTCAAGATTTTGCTTCTGCTGGGCCACAGCCGCCGGTGGCACACTGCATGTGCGTCACTTCTCCAAAGACAAGGCCGAAATCCAGACATCCAGGGCCCCAGCAGTCCAGAGTCTTCGGATGGCGGCATACTCTGCGCATGGTGCCACCTATTTGCCAAGTACAGGAGGGAGGTCTGTGCCCTAGACTGGCTCCGCTAGGGCTCCACGACCTCAGCTATTTTCCGAGACCTTTGACCCGTGCCCTCTTGAGTGTGTGATCTCTAGTTACACTCCTCCTCTGACCACTCTCAATCCGCCACCTGCGGATACCTGAGCGTGGAAATCAACACCTATCACTAGCTGCAGTGTCACAGGTCACTAGGTGTCTAGGCTCAGGCTGACCTTGGCTGTCTTCTGCCCAGGCAAGGAGCCTAACCCTTCAAAGGAAATGAGGACACGTGCTCACTGGCCGACATCCTTTCTTTCATCCACACAGCGGTCTAGATGAGGGTAAAGAGGCCACGTAGGCCAGGTGACGGCTGAGTGCGGGGCCTAAGGCTTCTTTCCCAATCACCATGGAGACAGCCACCGGAAGGCTGGTCGGAACTTCTGACGGGGACGGGTCACAAACACTGAGCCAATAGGAGAAGTCCAGCCTAACCGGCCAGTTCTGCAGAGCCCCCCATTGTACCCATGGACACACAACAGGCCCTTGTGTCTTTGGCCACAAAATCGAGGGCACCAGGGAATAACTTCACAATAGCCAATCCCTGATGTGGACACGTTCGACACACTGGGACAGCAGGCAGGTACCTCTTTACCACTTACGCTAGGATGTCAGTAGGCAAGGTGCCGTTCCTCAGCATCTATGGCCCCTCTCTGGATGTTTTCATTCAGAGAAATCTCTTCCTTCTACCCCTGAGACACATCACAAGTATGAGGGAGGGGCCTGACAGAGAGCCTGGAGATGAAACGGGGGAGGCTTCTGGCTGGACCGCTTCCCCGTGGGTACACAATAGCAGGTAGTCTCTCTGGAAGGTCTTAGCTTCTGTTGATTGACATGGGCAATACAGTAGGGGTGGTCCCTGGCCAGGTGGAGCTTGTGGGCAGATGCAACCTCTCCGGCGACGAATAATCCCGCTGCTGCTTTGTTTGGTGAAAACCTCCCCCCGCCAACTCGGATGGGCAGAGAACATTGACCCACACCTGCCAGGGGCCTTTCCTGGGACTAAAGATCCCCACCTGGTCTCAACGTCATCACCCTCTCAGCACACACCTTTCCCGCACACATAATCCTGCCTTTCTCCGTCAGTGCCTTATCCTACTAGGAAACAAAGCATGCCGCTCAAAAAGGCCGATGCCGGGGAAATCGAGGAGACACTGCCATTTTCCAAATTTTTGCTGTCTACGTGTCCCCGCCTCCGGTGCAAGGCTGCGTATGTGGCCGGGCTCCGAAGGCAAGGCCGCAATCCTGGCAGCCTGGGCCCCGGCAGTCCAATGGTTTATGGACGTGGGGACACGGATGACCTGTTTGCCACATACAGGAGAAATCCTTGGGCCCTTCACTGGCTCGCCATTCAGCTCCACGACGTCCACTCCTGGCCCTGGCCTTTGGCCGGTGCCCCAGTCCACGTGTGCTCAGGAGCCATGTTTCTCCACCCATCACTATCATTCTGCCACCAGGGGATATGTGAGTGTGGGAGTCACCGTTTGTCACCGGCAGCAGCGTCACAACTCACTAGACTTCCAGGTACCCGCAGACCTAGGCGGCCTTCTGCCTCAGGAAAGGTCCCAAATCCTTTATCCCAGACGCTGACACCTGCGCACTGGCGGACATTCATTTTGATCAACACAGAGGTCTGAGTGAGGGTCAGCAGGCCGGGTAGGTGAAGTCAAGGCCAGGTGGGCGGGACTAAGGCTTCTTTGCCATCACCATGGAGACAGTCTCCCCACCGGCAGAGTGGGCGCAGCTTATGATGGGCCTGGCGACAAGACTCAGCCAATGGCAGAGATCCAGCCCGCCAGGCCGATGACACAGGGCCCTCCATTGTGACCCAGGACACCTAGTGGCCACAGGATTTGAGCACACCCTGGGAAAGGCTACGCAGGCACAAGGGAGCCCCTGGTGCGGACTGCTTCAGGGCATTGGCACAGCAGGCCAGGGTCCAATTTTCCCACTTTCCTCAGGATATCAGTATGCAAGACATCCCCACTCAGCATCTCTTGCCTCTCTCTCTGTATGTGTTCCTTCTCTGAAATCTCTTCCTTCTTCCCCCTCCCAGTCACTTCACAGCTTGGAGTGTCTGACAGAGTGCCTAGAGACGAAAGAGCAAAGGGGGAAGGCCTCTGGCTGTACTGGTTGCCCAAGGGCAGAGAAGATCTGGCAGTCTATCTGGAAGGACTAGGGAGTAGTGATTGATTGGGGAGCTACATCACGGGTGAACCCTGGCTGGGTGAATCTTGTTGACATGTGGCAGCCTCTCCGGAGACTACTAATTCCGCTGATAAGATTGGATTCAAATACCCGGCTGAGTGCCATGGGCAGAAAACACTGACACATACCTGCCAGAGGCCTATCCTGGGTCTGAAGAGTCCACCCTGGTCTCCAGCGACTCATCATCTCAGCACACACTTTGCCAGCACACATGGAATCCGCCTCTCTCCACGAATCCTTCTCCTGCTAGGAAACACCGGATGGCACTCAGCCAAAGGAGAACACAGGCAAAGTCAAAAAAGCCCGCATTTTCAAGATTTTGCTTCTGCTGGGCCACAGCCGCCGGTGGCACACTGCATGTGCGTCACTTCTCCAAAGACAAGGCCGAAATCCGGACATCCAGGGCCCCAGCAGTCCAGAGTCTTCGGATGGCGGCATACTCTGCGCATGGTGCCACCTATTTGCCAAGTACAGGAGGGAGGTCTGTGCCCTAGACTGGCTCCGCTAGGGCTCCACGACCTCAGCTATTTTCCGAGACCTTTGACCCGTGCCCTCTTGAGTGTGTGATCTCTAGTTACACTCCTCCTCTGACCACTCTCAATCCGCCACCTGCGGATACCTGAGCGTGGAAATCAACACCTATCACTAGCTGCAGTGTCACAGGTCACTAGGTGTCTAGGCTCAGGCTGACCTTGGTTGTCTTCTGCCCAGGCAAGGAGCCTAACCCTTCAAAGGAAATGAGGACACGTAGTCACTGCTCGACATCCTTTAACCAACACTGAGTCCCTGGTCAGCATCCTGGTGTCCTGGCAAGAAGAGCCAGGCATCTCCAGGAGCATCTGGAGGAGGAGACAAGGGCTGAAGAGACTGCCACACCTACTGGTGCTGCTACACATGTGGGAGACCTGGCTGCAGAGGGTGCAGACATGGCCTGAAGGTCAAAGGAGAAGCATCTGAAGACGTGCTAGGCCTCTTAGACTGAGAGAAGCAGGATGTCTGGACTGAAAATATGCACCCTTCAGGGAAGAACTTCATTCAGGCTTCTTAAACCCACTTCACCTGGAAGATCCATCCTTTTAGCCTTGTGCCCCTTCCACGCCCCCTGTATTACGTGGAGAGATCCAGCCCTAGAGCACCAGGGTGGAAGAAGGCCCAGGATAGCTGTCCGAAGACATGAGGTCCACTCAAAAGCTCCCCCTGCCAAGGAGAGAAGAGTACAAGACTCATCTGCAGATGAGGTCTCAGGGCCCTGAGAATGACCATAATGTTGGTAAGGAAAGAGAAAAGGGATTTCAGTGGGACGGGGAAGTCTGAGAAAGAGCCTCTGGACAGATAGCTCTAAGGGAGGTGTGATTGTGAAGGTGGGCTGGTCACTGAGTTCTTTGTAGTACAAGGTACCAGACAGAAGCCAGACTCTGGGGGGAACCTGCCTGCTGGTGAGCAGTGGGCATAAAACCCTAAACCAATGAGAATCGAATCCCTTCCCAGCAGCTTCTGCACAGATCAGTGATGTTTGCTTGGTCTTTGGCTTTTCTGTGGTCTAACCTGATCTGTCCTGAGATCAGAGAATTGGAATAGAAAAGCCTGACTGAGATGAAACGAGCAAAGAGAAGACAAGGCCTCCTAAATCTGGTGAAGACAGAACACAGATAACCAAAGGTGAGGATGGGAAGAAACAGATTGAGTTCCAAATCCCATCCACAGTATCCCAGGGCCTGGGAATCCCTGGAAGTGCCAGAGGTGTGTACTCCCTGGGAGATGCGACCCCAAGTGTCAGAGGAAGCCCTAAGGAGCAAGGAAGGGAGGGCAGGGCCTCTAGGATGGGCACTTCCATACAGGCTGCCCATGTGAATTTCTCAGAGTGACTGTGACAGATCCTGAGAGGGACAGTTTGAGGCAAAGGAAAGTAAGTTTTCTGAAGAGGGGTGAATTCCGCAGTCTCCTGATAATGAAACAGAAATCCCGTCCTGCTCAGAGGTACTGAGTAGGAGGGATTGTGAATTCCCATCCTACACAGAGGTTGGCTGGGAAGTTCGACTGTCTAAAGACAATGTGGCCAAAGTCTTCTTTATCTTTCAAAGATATATCTTTAACTTCCTGCAAATTCAATCCTGAAAAAAAGCCTAGAATATACAAGTGTGGGTTTTTCAGGAGAGCAACAAGGGGAGAAGGTGATAGTGGCATATCAGAGAAGGAGAACAATAGTCTAATGGTCCCCGTGTTACTTAATGAATCACACATGGTGTCCAGCATTCTTCCTTACCTGTAGACATGTAAATGCAGTAGATGTTTGAGCAATAACTGAATTAATCCTCACAGAATTCTTTTTGGCCATTTCCAGGCATAGAGACCAGAAGAAGTCATTAGTTACAAGAGCAAGCAATAATTCGCTGGTCTGAATTTTGTTCAGTTTCTGTGTTTGCCCTTCACAGATGGATAAAAGTCTCTGAATCTGGCATTGAAGACAGTGTTTTCTCTATTGTTATGAATTGAATAGTGTCCCCCAAAATGTGTGTCAACCTGGCCAGACCCTGATTCCCAGTATTGTGTGGTTGTCCTGCATTTTGTGATCTGATGTGATTACTTATGTGTTGTAAATTCTAACCTCTGTGATGTTAATGAGGCAGGATTAGAGGCAGTTAGGTTAATGAGGGAGGACACAATCTACAGGATTAGGGTGAGTCTTGAGTCAGTCTCTTTTGACATACAAAGAGAAAAGTGAGCAGAAATGAGAGGGACCTCATACCACCAAGGAAGAAGTGCCTGGAGTGGAGCAGGTCTTTTTGACCCAGTGTCCACAGGCTGAGAACTTCCTAGGCCAGGGGAAGATAGATGACAAGGACTTTCCCCCAGAGCCACAAAGAGAGAAAGCTTTCTCCTAGAGCTGGTGCCCTGACTTCAAACTTCTTGCTTCTTAAACTGTGAGAGAATAAGCTTCTGTTTGTTAAAGCCATCCACTTGTGGTATCTCTGCTATAGCCACACTAGATAACTAAAAAACACATATATAAAATAGTCAAAACAGAAAAAAAGTTTCAAATACACACACATACTTATTAACTTTAAAAGGTTTTACATTCTTATAACATATTTAACAATAGAGATTTGTATATAGAAGTTATAATAAGAGCCATCCCCACATAAGTATATTGTACCTGCTCCCCAAAGTGTCCAGTGTCCAAAGATACATATGTACCCTTTTACACACTGCTTTTTGCCGGGACACACGTAAGTACATTCGTTTGTTTTTATGGAAATTAGGTCACACTCTACCCATGTTTTTCTCTGAATCACTCTTCACTTGACAATTTTTCATGGTTCCTCTAAATCAGCAGACATGGAAGAAGCACTCTTTTTGGTTCTTCTCATTTTTAACTCCCACCACTCTTCTGTCAGTTTGTTGTAGTGTGGTGGCTTGCATGTTGCTGTGATGTTAGAAGCTATGCCACCGGTATTTCAAATACCACCAGGTTCACACATGGTAGACAGCTTTGAGTGGAGCTCTGGATTTAGACAGACTAGGAAAAAGGACCTAGTGATCTATTTCTAAAAAAAAAAAACTGGCCAGTGAAATCTTCCAAATAGTACTGGAACACTGTCTGATTGAATGACAGAGGATAACCCCTTAGGTTGGAAGGCACTCAAAATACGAGTGGGGAAGAGCTACCTCCTCAAAGTAGATCCCACTTTAATGACATTTCCTGATGGGGCATAACTCATAATGAGAAGAAACTGATGCAAATATCCTTTAATAATCAGAATGTGGAATGAAGGAAGTATGAATCTAGGGAAATTGGAAGTCATCAAAAATGAAATGGAATGCATAAAGGTCAGTAATCCAAGGCATTAGTGAGCTGAAATAGCTTGGTTTTGGACATTTTAAACTAGACAATGATATGTTCTACTATGCCAGGATTGAGATACTGAAGAGAATGGCATCATATTCATCGATAAAAAGAACATTTCAAGATCTTTTCTGAAGTACAACATTACGAGCAATAGGATAATATCCACAGGCCTACCAGGAAGACCAGTTAATAAGACTATTATTCAAATTTACACACAAATCATGAATGTGAAAGATGAACAAGTTGAAGGTTTTTACCAAGTTATGCAGTTTGAAACTGATCAAACGTGATGCATTGATCAATCATTTAGAATGCGAAGTTGAAAACAAAGCAGACAAATCAGCAGTTGGAAAATAAGGTATTGATGATAGAAATGAAAATGAAGCTTACATGATAGAATTTGGCAAGACCAATGACTTATTCATTGCACATACCTTTCATCAGGAACATAAACGGTGACTATACTCATGAACCATTCCGGGCAGAATAGACAGGAATCAAATTTGTGGAAGGTGATGATGGAGAAGGTCAATATCATGAGTCAGAATCAGGCCAGGGGCTGACTGCAGAACAGATGATCAGTTGCTCATATTCACGTTCAAGTTGAAGCTGAAGAAAATTAAAACAGGTCCATGAGTCAAAGTATGCCCTTGAGTATATCAAACCTGAATTTAGAGAGCATCTCAAGAATAGATTTGATGCACTGCACACTAATGATCGAAGACCAGAGTAGTTGTGGGATGATAGCAAGGACATCATATATGAAAAAAACAAAAAGTCATTAGAAAGACAGGAAAGAAAGCAAACACCAAAGAGGATGTCACAAGAGACTCTGAATCTTGCTCTTGAATGTACAGTAGCTAAAGAGAATGGAAGGAAAAATAAAGTAAAAGAGCTCAATAGAATACCTGAAAGGGAAGCTGGAGAAGACAAAGTATGATAATATAATGTGAACAGATCTGGAGTTAGAAAACCAAAAGGGAAGAAAGCACCTGGCATTTCTCAAGCTGAAAGAACTGAAGGAAATATTCAAGCCTCTAGGTGCAATACTGAAGGATTCTATGGGCAAAATATCGAACAACACAGGAAACATCAAAAGAAGATGGAAGGAATACACAGACTCAATACACCAAAAAGAATTGGTCAACGTTCAACCATATCAGAAGGTAGCATAGGATCAAGAGCTGATGGTACTGAAGGAAGAACTCCAAGCTGCACTGAAGAAAAAAGGCACTGGCAAAAAACACGGCTCCAGGAATTGATGGCGTACCAAATGAGATGTTTCAACACACAGACGCAGTGCTGAAGGCGCTCACTTGTCTATTCCAATATATTTGGAAGACAGCTACCTGACCAAATGACTGAAAGAGATCTATATGTGTGCCCATTCAAAGAGAGGTGGTCCAACGCAATGCGGAAATTATCAAGCAATGTCATTAACATCAGACGCAAAAAAAATTTTGCTGAATATAATTTAAAAACAGTTGCAGCAGTGCACAGACAGGGAACTACCAAAAATTCAAGCTGGATTCAGAGGAAGACATGGAACATGGGATATCATTTCTGATGTCTGATGGATCTTGGCTGAAAGTAGAGAATATCAGTAAGATGTTTACCTATTTTTGTTTACTATACAAGCACACTCAACTGTGTGGCTCATGACAAATTATGGATAGCTTAGCAAAGAATGGGAATTCCAGAACACTTAACTGTATTCATGCGGAATATGTACATAGACCAAGAGGCAGTCATTTGAGTAGGGCAAGGGGATACTGTGTGGTTTAAAATCAGAAAGTTATGTGTCATGGTGGTATCCTTTCACCATACTTACTCAATCTGTATGCTGAGCAAATAATCTGAGAAGCTGGTCTGTAAGAAGAACATGGCATTAGTTTTGGAGAAAGATTCACTAACAACCTATGATATGCAGCTGATACGACCTTGCTTGCTGAAAGTAAAGAGGACTTGAAGCAGTTACTGATGAAGAGCAACCACTACTCCCTTCCGTATGGATTACACCTCAACATAAAGAAAACAAAAATTCTCACAACTGGACCAGTAAGCAACACCATGACAAACAGTGAAAATACTGAAGTCATCAAGCATTTCATTTAACTTGAATCCATAATCAATGCCCACAGAAGCAGCAGTCAAGAATTCAAACAATGTATTTCATTGGGCAAATCTATTGCAAAAGACCTCCTTAAAGTGTTGAGAAAGAAAGATGTCACTTTGAGGACTAAGGTGTGCCTGAGCAAAGCCATGATATTTTCTATCACCTCACATGCTTGAGCAAGTTAGACAATGAATACGGAAAACCAAAGAACTGATTCATTTAAAATATGGTGTTGGCAAAGAATACTGAATATACCATGGACTGCCAGAAGAATAAACAAATCCATCTTGGAAGAAGTACACCAAGAATGCACCTTAGAAGCAAGGATGGCGAGACTTCGTCTCACGTGCCTTGGACATATTTTCAGGAGGGACCTGTCCCAGGAGAGGCTCATCATGCTTGGAGAAGCTGAGGGTCAGAAAAAAAGAGGAAGGTGCTCAACAACATGAACTGACACAATGGCTGCAAGAATGGGCTCAAACATAGCAATGATTGTGAGGATGGTTCAGGATCAGGCAGTGTTTCATTCTGTTTTACACAGGATCGATGGCATCTAACAGCCACAACTAACATATGTATGCGTATATATATGTATGTGTGCGTGTGTGTGTGTGTGTGTATGTATATATATATATACCCATTGCCGTCGAGTCAGTTCCAACTCATAGTGACCCTACAGGACAGAGTAGAACTGCCCCACAGAGTTCCCAAGGAGCGCCTGGTGGATTCGAACTGTTAACCTTTTGGTTAGCAGCTATAGCTATTAACCATTATGCGACTAGGGTTTCCATACACACACACACACATATATATACACACACACTCATATATATGTGTGTGTGTGTGTATATATATATATATGTTCTCTTCACTAGTTTTGCACCTCTAGAGATCCCAGGCTAAGACATTTGGTACCTACACTGGTTCTAGAGGAACCAAATCTTAAGGATGAGTTTTCTGAATTGATTCTCAAGTCTGGCTAATCTTAAAGGCACTGATGACTGTCTCCAGGAGTAAACAGGCTATTGCTAATCCATGGTGGAGGTGACAATAGAAATACGCAAAATACTACTACCACTGGATCAAATATTTGTGAGAGACAAGGCTCTGCCTGATTATATATTTGATACTTTCCTATAATTTTGTCAGCATAAGAATAATAAGGAAGCTGCTTGGTTGGTCCTGCTTTTGCTAGCCACACTGGTGAATGAAAGAAATGGACTCAAAGCTCAAGCACCACATACAAGATCTGAAAGCTGCCACCTGTGCCCAGAAAGAAAACCATATTTCTTATAGTAACAAGGCTAATGCTGCCAAAAATAAACTCAGATTCGTATCATAAGAGTGACTGAATTAAAGCGCCGGTTGAATATCCAACCTCAAATGGTGTCTGAAGTTAGAGTGAGGGCATTGATTGGGAAGAAATGGGATCCTGAAACTCGGGATGAGGACATATGGGCAGACAGTCAGAAAGCGGGGGACAATGAACCTCCAATTTCTGTTGAATCGCTCTTCCTAACAGAACCAGATCTTTTACTACCATCTGAAGAGATTCTCTAACTTTGCCTGCTAAGGCACCCTTCCCAGTAAAACAATTATCCCTTCCACCTCCATCTGATGAGATTACCCCAGCTGTGCCTGAAGTGTCTTGTTTGAGTTGTCTCCTGGGGTGGTGTCTGGGGCATTGCCTGGGGCATCACCCTAGGCAGATGCCTTATAAGACACGGCTGAACATCCCACTGCCACCACCCATTTTTGCTTCTAGACCTATACCTAGGCTTCAGTCCCAACAAGCCCCCAAAGGTGAACTATAAAGTGTGACCCAGGAGAAGGTATGCTAAACTCCTAAAGAACTGCTTGATTTTTCTAATATATACATACAGAAACCTGGTGAATATGTGTGGGAATGGCTATTCCAGGTGTGGGATAATGGTGCAAGCAACATAAAGGTGGATTAGTCTGAGTTTATTGATATAGACCCAGGAAGCATAGATTCTTCATTCAGTGTTTCAGCTTGAGAGGTTAGAAAAGGATCTCATAGTTTATTTGGTTGGTTTACTGAAGCATGGATTAAGTGGTGGCCTACAATAAATCAAGTGGAAATGGCAGATCTGCCATTGTATAATGTAGGAGAAGGTAACCAAAGGCTGAGGGAAATTGGAATGTTAGAATGGATTTATTAGGCTGGACCCACAGACCCACACACGGAGTGCCCAGGGGGCTCTCTTTTTACCATAGCGGTGAGGTACAAATTTGGGAAGCAAGCCCCAGCATTACTGAAGACTTCTGTGGTTGCTATTTTATGTAAGTAAGAGTCCACAGTGAGAACTGACCTAACTGAATTAAGACACCTAACTACAATGCAGTTGACTGGAGCCCATGGTGGTAGCAGCCAAGTGGTGGCACTCAATCAACAAAGACAAGGTGGGTGTGGTTACCATAACAGACAGTAGAGTCAAAGCAGTAATCAGAATAGTCTGCTCGCATGGATTTATGGCATTGGCTACTTAGTCATAGTGTCCCTGGGAGTGAAAGAACTGGGAAATGTACATCTCCTGGTACCTAGTGTCTTAGACATCTAGTGCTCCTGTAACAGAAATACCACAAACGGATGACTTTAACAAAGAAAATTATTCCCTCACAGTCCAGGAGGCTCTGTAAGTCCAAATTCAGGGTGCCAATTCCAGGGGAAGGCTTTTTTTCTCCGTCACTCCTAGGGGAAGGTCTTTGTCACCAATCTTCCCCTGGACAAGAAGGTTCTCAGCACAGGGATCCTAGGTCCAAAGGATGCACTGCTCCTGACACTTCTTTCTTGGTGGTACTGAGGTCCCCCTGTCTCTCTGCTCTTTTCTCTTTTATATCTCAAAAGAGATGGACTTAAAACACAACTTAATCTTGTAGATTGAGCCCTGCCTCCTTAACATAACTGCTTCAAATCCTCGATCATTAACATCATAGAGGTAGGATTTACAATACATTGGAAAATCACACCAGCTGACAAAATGGTGGATAATCGCACCATACTGGGAAGCATAGCCTAGTCAAGCTGATATATACATTTTGGGAAGACAGAATTTAATCCGTAACACCTAGTATGCAGCTATCGACCTGTTAATGCCTTTTTCTCCATACCTGTTTCGAAGTATCACCAGAAACAGTGTGCCTTCTCTCTGACCTAAGTATATAAGGACCAAATAATATAGAGGAATCTCTGTTACATTTTCTCCATCTTACCGTTATTTGGCCTCATAGGCAGACCCAGTCACTTAATTGCACAGCAGAATGAAGAGATTAAAGCCCCTACATTCTTGCCAGTGGACCAGGAAGGTAGGTGCTCAGACATCAGAGAGCCTCAGAGAGACAGAGAAGAGGCGGCTCAAGAGAGGGATACCATAAAGTTGTTTTTCATACCCCCCCCCCACCTCCCATAGTTGCATATGCTTTGCTCTGACCCTAAGAAGTAGATCAATCCTTTGAGAACTGCATTATGGGTTAGAACACCAACAAGGTCCCAGACTGGGTGACACTCCCATAGATTACATCCAAATATCACTGCAAAGTCTTCAAAATCTGAACCGACATCTGAGCCACAGCATACAGAAGGTGGGAAAGAACCTGCAACCTGAACATAACTGGGTCAAGTGATTCCTAAAACAAACAACATCAACATTTTCTGTAAGTCTTGGAATCATAGACAAAAACTTTAAAAAGCTACTTTAACCACGCTCAAAGAAGTAACAGGCACACCTTAGAAAAATAGAAAAATACATAGAAACCATTCACAAATGAAAATTTTAGACAGGAAAAATAGAAAAATAGAGATAAATAATTCACTTGATCAGCTCTACAGCGGAATGCTGTTGACAGACAAAAGGATCAATGAGATGAAAACAGTTCAACTGAAAATATCCAATCTGAAAAAAAAATGAACAGAGCCTCAAAATAATCCAAAAATATCTAACATTTATTTACTGGAATTCCATAAGGTATAGAGGAAATATGTGGTGTAGAAAAAAGTATCTGAAGAAATACTGGCTCAACACTTTCCCAATTTGTTGAAAGACATAAACTTACAGATTCAAGAAGCTATGCAAACTCCAACAAGTTAAACTCACATAATTTTACCCCCAAATGCCTCACTGTCAATTGTGGAATAACAAGGACCAAGAAAGTATCTTCAAAGAAGCTAGAGAGAAAACAACTCATTTCACACAGGAAAAACAATTGGAATGACTCTGTATTCATCATCAGAAGCCATGGAGGCCAAAAGGCTGTGAAAACAACATTTTTTCAACACTAAAAGAAAAGAAACATTAACCCAGTGTTCTATAGGCTGTTATTTCCTTCATGAGTAAAGGAAAAATATTGACATTCTCAGGTGAAGGACGCTTAAGAGAATTCATCGCCACCAGACTTGTTCTAAATGAAACACTAAAGGAAGTTCTTCAGGTGGTAGACTGGAATTTCAGGAATTATGGAAAGCAACAAAGTTGAAAGTACCTTCTGAAGTTCACCCTTCAGCCAAAGATTAGACAGGTCTATAAAACAAACAATAACACACGTGAAGAAAGTGTTTCTTAGTTCAATCGTGTGTATGAGACCAAAAGTGCAAAACCTGCCCAAAAGCACAGAAAAGAGGGCAGGATGGAACAGGAATCATGGCAGATGGAAACGGGGAACTGGAGCATAGAAGAGAATACTGACACATCATGAATATTGCCACCAATGTCACAAAACAATTGTGTATAAATGGCTGAGCAAGAAAGTAATTTGCTCTGTAAAGTTTCAAATAAAACAATAGAAAATTTTTAAAAAGTGGTAGGTATCTGGGTAAACATATTATGCCAACCCTGCTGTCACTGCACAACATGGCACAGGACTCCCCTCTTTGGATAGACTTTCTAGCCTATTGGAAACACTTTGGAATATACTCTTGGTGGCAAATTAGTATTAGAGAATGGGATTAATTTGGAAAATATGAGATGTCTGTACTCATGTCTGGTGAATAAACTGGATAATAACATTTTCAGAGCGAAATGAGATGTTCTAACAGAAAAATAGGCCTGAATTCCCACCTGGGCCATGAGCCTAATCTGAAGGCCTTTCCCAGAGAGGCATTTCAGGCACTTCTAGAACAGCAGGAGCACTGGGGTATGCATGTATCAACCTCCCCCAGGGCCTTCTCTGAGGGGTAAGTACCTGCTTTAGTACTAAGCTTAGTGGTTCATAAATAGTCATTCTGCATAAGGTCTTCAGGTTCAAGTCTGTAATGCAGCTGGGATTCTGTGTGTGCTGCATCTCTGCATCAAAAGAACATACTTCTAGAAGCAGAATGCCAGGAGAGAGGCTGTTGGGCAGTTGGGGGTGGAGGGTGCTGCGCAGACAGGGGTGCCCAAGGGAGGCACAATATAGTCATTCTGCAGGAGGTCTAGTCATTCTGCATAAGAATTAGAATGCTTCTGTCAATGCATAATAGTTTACATGCAGGACAGAAACAAAGTGACTGAAGGACAAAGTCAAATAGTAAACCAAGCCACTCCCTGTCAGTCCTTACCTGAGAGGGTCTTCATGAGGACTTCCGGGGATGGAGAAGGACACAGTAAACGCTGATTTATTTTACCTCTTCCTTCCTCAAGAAACAGGAACTGGTGTTAAGATGTCAGGTGTCAAACCCCAAACTCCTCTTCTGGTCTGTATTTAAGCTGTATAATAAAACTGGGAATCAGGCAATCAGCCGTGAGCAGACAGACCCAGGAGTATTCCCAGTGCCCCACATCTTTGAGCTCCAGTGAGATCCTGTTCTTAGTTACTACATTAGCAGAGGAGCTGAAAGACTGAAATTCCGTGTTTTAAGGCAACTTGGGCTTCAAACAGTCACTTATTGCTAAAGTCGTATTTCTCTGTGTTAATTTATGATCCTTAAATCCGGAGTTTGGAGCTCATTTTGATAACTCCTCATTAGTCTGCATAGACTAGAGTCTGCTCACAGTCAGTGATGACAATGGAGGAAACAAAGTCCCTAGCCCAGAGGAGGGACTGCTCCCCATATTTGGGGCAATGCCCCTGGGAAGCATCGGCGAGGTGCACTTTGGCCTCTGTGGCTTTGCCTTCTGCTCCTGGAAGAATTGCACCCTAGGGGCCTCCATATGCAGACCCAGAGTCCCTGAGTGACCACAACTCCCGCCATTCTGGGTCATCGTCTGGACACACATTGTGATATGCTTCCTGCCCTCCTTTCCAGCATAAGCGCTGCGATCACAAGTGGCAGAACCAGTTCTCAGGTCCAGACCCTAGACCTTGCCCTCCTTGGCCTTAGGCTTCCCGTAGTCCTGGTGGAACCTGCAAGCACCCGGCTGGGCGGGCTTGGGCCTGTCTCAAAAGGCTCATGGCGCACGCGGGTTCCGCCTCCTTGGAGTCTGCGGGCTTGCGGTGGGCAGCCCGGCATCTCCTGCCTCCCTCGGGCGCCCTCTCTGAGCAGCAGCTCCCCTCCCCCTACCCCGCCAACCACCCAACAGTCGCACTGCCTGCTTTCTGCTTCTAGAAGCACGTTCTTTTGATGCACACATGCAGCACAAACAGAAGCCCAGCTGGATTACAGACTTGAACCTGAAACGCACAACTTTAAAACTACTAGATTGGGGGAGGGGGTGTATTGGCAGTGAAAAAAGGAAAAAAAAAATAAGAAAAAGAACAATTACAAAAAAAGTATTAGAAGACTGTATCCTCACATTATGGACTCAAGAAGGCTGCGGATACACAACTGCGTAGATAGCATACTGTTGTCTCTTTCTTTGCAAATAAGTCTTAAATGAGGGAATTTGGTACCGGGAAGAGTTGCAGAGCCTGACTTTGGGGAAATCTGGGATTGATGAATTGGCTTGCATGAGGCTACAAGCCCTGATAATCAATATTTAAAGATGAGATTCGAGCAATCTAGAACATGCATCAGAATTTTTTCTAAGTAAATTAGCACCAGAAGATGCCTTTAACCACTAAATAAAGTGGGTCAGTAGTTCAAGATCTCCCTACAAAGAAAACGGCAGACCTAGATCGTTTCCAGTCAGGTTCCAGCAAACATGCAAGAAACAGTCATTTTAATCTTGTACATAGTCAACAGAGATTAGAAAACCATGAGATACTCCCCTAACTTGATCCTTAAGGCTAGTTTAAAATTGATAACAAATTAGAGAAGGATGGTAGAAGAAGAGTTAGAGGACAAGCACACTCAGTAACTGAGATGCAAAACCCTACGTAAGATGCCAGCAAAGGAAATCCAGCAAAGTATAAACCACGTAACATGCCATGATCAAGGCGGTTTATTGTAGGCATACAAATTTGAGTGAACATTAAAGATTTAGTAATTTCATTCACCACATGCATAGGTGAAAGAAGAGAAGACATATGCTCACCTCAAGAGATGGGGGCAAAGCAGGTTGATAAAATGCAATCACACGGAGAGATAAGGACTAGGAGCAAACATGGAACAGAAAAGGAGTTCCCGAACGTGGAAAACTACAACTAGCATGATAGTTCATGGTGACGTGTGGGACATTCTCTTTAAAATTAATAAACAATAAAATAAGGGTGCTTCTATCATTACTTTTATTAAACATTTAACACTGGAAGTGTAAGCTAGTACAAAAAGAGAAAAAGTATAAATGCTATTCATAGATTATAAGACTGTCTCCATTGAAAACTGTAGAAAATACTGGAATTAATAATAATCATAAATATAAAATAAATTGAAATTTCAATGCATCACCATCGAGCTGACTCTGTCATAACTCTTAGGTGAAAGCAAAGGACACTGATAGGAAAAGAGCAGGTTCAGGTGGGCTAGACCAAGGAGGGAAGAAAATTATTCTGCACTGGGCTGAACTTATAAGCACGGTTATGTGTGTTAGTTACCTAGTCCCTCCATAACAAAAAATATCACAACTGGATGGCTTTAAAGAACAGAAATTTATTTTCTCACAGTTTAGCAGGTAGTCGTTCGAATTCAGGGCATGTCTGTAGTGGGAGGTCCTTCCTTGTCTACCTCAGCTTCTAGTAGATGCCAGCAATCATTTGTGTTCCTGGCCTTCTAGAAGCATCTGTCTTCTTTGTCTGTCTTCCTTTTCACCTGTTTGTGTCTGGGTGTGTTCTGCTCCTTTTATAACTAAGAAGAGTTAGGCTTAGGACCCACCCTACATTGGTATGACCTCATTCACATAATAAAAGCAGGCCCCCTCTTTCCTAACAAGGTCAGATTTACAGGTACAGGGGTTAGGATTTCCACATACATTTTGGAGGGACACAATTCAATCCCTAACAGTCGACTTACCAGATATTCTGGATTGAGAGTACTCGCATGAACAGCTGAGAGTGGTTCCAATTCTTTGCTACATTCGTTGGCTGAAACTTGTCTCAATGGTCATCCATAGGAATGCTGGAGCAATTTATTGTGTAGGACCTAGCCAACCATTCCTAATCACGTCCATTGTGTGGAAAAACACACACTCCCATCACTGAAGCCTTGAGAAATTCATCGATAAGAATGGAATGGTGGTTGGAACCAAGAATTGTTTCATAGCCTAGATAACATGGTGTGGGTGTTAGATATTCACATGGAGATGTCCGGTAATAAAACTGCACCCCACATGGGGATGTCAAGAATAATACCAACAGCTAATGTTCATTGAATACCTACACTGGTGCCAGGCACTCCTGTGCTTTTTCTTTCATGTTTGCTTTTCATGATGGCCATATGAGGAATGTATCATTATAATGCATAAAGAGGTCAATACAGAGAGTTATGCTGACATTTCAATATATGAGTCTGGACCCAGGAGGAGTTTGAATGGATGGAGGTATAAACCTCACGTCCTTAGCTACAAATAGACAGCAGTGAACTCACTGAGGCATCCTAGAGGGAGGGTGTCAATAGAGAGAGGAGCAGGCACCAAGCCCAAGGGTACTCGGGTATCTAGAAGCCTGCCAGGTGAACAGCAGCCAACAAGCCTCTCTGAAGTCCAGTGTGGTTCCTGGAGGGTTGTCTGTCCTTGCTCTCAGCTGCATTTCCCCAGTGCTCCTCCCACCTGCACTGGGTTGTCCCCTTCATGAGGACAGGGACAGTGTGTACCTTTCACCACTGTATCTGCATAACATAGACTATTTCTGGCCCATGGAATATACTGACTGAAAGAAAAATAAACAAACGATAAGGACGTAAAATCCTTCGTAGTTGATACCTTGGAATACATTAAGGGGCTTCATGAGTAAGAGGGAGAAAAACTGATCAGGGCTGCTTCTGAGACCATCTCTTAGGTGTAAAGAGTGTTAAACAATAATTAAACAAAGAGATTTAATGGCAGAGATGTATGTTAAAAAGATGTAAGTATAGGTTGAAGATTACTAGAAACATGCACATTTATTATTGCAACTATAGTTAAATCGTTAAAAAACATATACTACATGCACACAGAATATGATAAAGTAATTTAATGCCCTCATTAAAAAAAACAAAAAAAACTTATCATGAGAAAAGACTAATGATGAATGAAAATATCAGGATATAATATCTGTGTTAATATACATAAATGTGTGTGCTAATACACACATAAAACCAGTTGCCACTGAGTCAGTTCTGATTCATGATGACACCAGTGTGCCAGAGTAGAACTGTACTCCATAGGGGTTTCAGTGGCTGAGTTTTCAGAAGTAGGCTGCCAGACCTCTCTTTCATAGCAATTCTGGGTGGACCTGAACTCCAACTTTCTGTCAGCAGCTCAAGATATTAACCATTTGCATCAACCAGAGACTCTAATACACATACATGCCAAGGTAAGTAAGATGATAGACATATCGGAACGTTAATAATTTATTCTATGCATTACGTACATTTTCTTGTTATTTATTGCATACTTTCCCATTGCTTCCAAGTTTTTGAGGAATAGAATGTACTTCTGGAAAAATTCATGAGAGATTTTTAAGTAATGAAATAATCAACAGAAACAGAATGAGTAAATCTGTGGCAAGGCAGCCCAGGAACCCAAGATTACAGTAACACTGGTATGAAAAGCAGAATTGTGGAGTCCTGAAGCTCAGTGGTCCCATGCATCCATCAGGAAAGAGGAAAGAGCAAATAAACAAGGAGAAAATACAGTGAGCCAGAGGAGTGGGAGCCCTCTGTTGTGGGCCCAGTTTTCTCATGAAACTTTAGATGGACACAATGGGTGGGATTATCCACTTCCATCATACAAACATTTTTATTACCTTTGATTTTAACGGAACTATGTTATAAAAACAAATGATACAATAAAGTATAAGGAAAGAATAAATCTCATCAGTGGACTACTATCATTTTCCCCAGCTACTGAGGAGGGCAGGAGACACACAAGGGAACGAAGATGGAGCAGTGTGAAGAATCATGCTATGTGGGGAGAAGAGTGTTTCTGAGACAGGCCTTAGCTGCTACCACCTAGGGAAGTAGGCAGCCGTGCAGGACCAACTGGAAGAAATGGCACATTATTTCTGAGACCTACTCCAGCTCATAACAAATTATGGATAACATGGGGAAGAATGAGATTTCCAGGACACTTAATTGTTCTCATGAGAAACCTGTACATAGAAAAAGAGGCAGTCATCTAAACAGAACAAGGAATACAGCATGGTTTAAAGTCAAGAAAGGTGTGCATCACTGTTGTATCCTTTCACGATACCTATTCAACCTGTATGCTGAGCTAATAATCTGAGAAGCTGGACTGTCTGAAGAAGAATAAGGCGTCAGGATTGGAGGAAGACTCATTAATAACCTGAGATATGCAGATGATACAATCTTGCTTGCTGAAAGTGAAGAGCCCTTAAAGCATTTACTGCTGAAGATCAAAGACTACAGACTAACAGCCTAACAACTGGACCAATAAGCAACATCATGATAATGGAGAAAATGTTGACATCATTAAGGGCTTCATTTTACTTGGATCCACAATAAACACCCACGGAAGCAGCAGTCAAGAAATCAAACGACACATTGCATCGGGCAAATCTGCTGCCAGAGACCTCTTAAAGTGTTCAAACGCACAGATGTCACCTTGAAAACTAATGTGCGCCTGACTCAAGCCATGGTGTTTTCAGTCACCTCATACGCACACGAAAGGTGGGCAATGAATAAGGAAGACCAAAGAAAAATTGAAGGCACTGGATTACGGTGTTTGCAAAGAATACTGAATATACCACGGACTGCCAAAAGAATGAACAAATCTGTCTTGAAAGAAGTACAGCCAGAATATTCCTTAGAAGCAAGAATGGCGAGGCTTCATCTCACATATTTTGGACACGTTGTCAGGAGAGATCAGTCCCTGGAGAAGAAAGTCATACTTGGTAACAAGTGGCCACAACAATCAGCTCAAACATAACGACGACTGTGAAGGCGACAATAGGTAGTTTAACATACATTTTGACCCATACGAATTAAAATTTAAACAATTATTTCATGCCTTTTTGTAGCGGTTTTAGAATATACAATTAAAATAAATGTAAACAATTAATAGAAAAAATCCCTGAAAATATAATTTTTTTAAGTCACTGCTCCATAGCCCAAATCTAAATGGCTTGATATAAAGCACTGGTCTTTGTGATTCACAAAAAGCAGGTGCCAATTCCTGAACAAGAACTGAAGTGACAGGAGAAACCCCCCATGCTGTTAGAGCCCTGAGTATGGGCCCTAATCCAATAATCTGTCCTCAGTAATTCCTTTTCATTTCATCTCTGTGAAAGGGGAGGGAGAAGGTGAGAGAGGGTTACATGTGCCTATTCTGTTCTTTAGCATCTAGTTCACTGCCAGGAACAAGTATTCGTAAGAGTCTACAAAACATTAAAGTACAAATAAGGAGGAAAACTTCCTAGTATATATATGTATTAGGTGGCACAAAGAGTTAAGTGGTCAGCTACTAACTGAAAGGTTGGCAGTTTAAATCCACTCAGTTGCCTTGGAAGAAAGGCCTGGCAATCTACCTCCAAATGGTCACAGCTATTGAAAACCACATGGAGAGCAGTCCTACTCTGAAAACTCACGGGGTCGTCAGGAGTGAAAATCTACTCAAGGGCAACTGGATTGGTAATCTATATATGGCATAAATGTTGGGAAAATTAGTTTCTGAACATATACACGGCATACAGAATACACTGCACATTAGTATTATGTGCCAAAACCCACTGTCATCAAGTCGATTCTAACTCATAGTGACCCCAAAGGACAGAGTAAAACTGCCCCATAGGGTTTCCAAGGCTGTAAGTCTTCACTGAAGCAGACTGCCACATCTGTCTCCTGCAGAGAGGCTGGTGGGTTCGAACCACTGACCTTTCAGTTAGCAGCCAAGTTCTTTAGCCACACAGCCACTAGGGCTCACTGCTGTCATGTACAGTGATTACATAAGCAAATTCTGAAACAAACTGCCTGGGTTTAAATCCTAACTCAACTTATCAGCTGGGTGATCTGGGCACGTTACTTTACCTCTCACTGCCTCAGTTTCCCTTTCTAAAACGGGTCTTATTCAAAAGGTTGTCACGCAGGTTAAATAAAACACACAAGGCACTTACAAAAAGGCCTTACACACAGAATGAACACAATGAATGTTAGCTTTCACAATTATTAAGGGAATACAAACAGCTTAGTTGAAGAAACTTCCATTGAGAAATAGTTGCGTTCCAAAATTCATGTGTAAAGTCATTTACATCAACTGTTAAAGTTGTATGTTTAGATTCAAGTGATTACTGAGGTGTGTTATGATCTTGAACAGAGTTCTGGGGACTATACAGGCAGACTCTGCATGCCCTTCTCCTGCACATCCATTCCATCTCCCTTGGAGCCCAGACATCATGTTATCAATTAAACCCCTTCCACACTGGTGGTGTACTGTTTAAGAGCTACGACTGCTAACCAAAAGGTCATCAGTTCAAATCCACCAGGCGCCCTTGGAAAGTCTATGGCACAGTTCTGCTCTGCCCTATTGGGCCGCTATGAGTTGGAACAGACTCAGTGGCAACGGGTTTTTAATGGGTATGAGGTAACTCTTCAGTGCTTAAAGACATACCAAAAGCAACCACGAACACAAAAGTATAGTAAAACGTTCTTATTTCAGAATAGCAAAGACTTTTTCTAACACAGTGCTGAATTAGGGTGGACTGTGGATCAAGAGGAGGCCTGGTGGCATAGTGGTTAAGAGCTCAGCTGCTAACCAAAAGGTCAGCAGTTCGAATCCACCAACTAGTCCTTGAAAACTCTATGGGGTAGTTCTACTCTATGCTATAGGGTCTCTATGAGTTCAAATCAACTAGGGTCTCTACGGGTTGGAATCAACTTGATGGTGACAAGTTTGGTTTGGTTTGGATTGAATTATGACCCTACAAAACGTGTGTTTCAACTTGGTTAGGCCATGATTCCCACTATTGTGTAGTTGTCCTTCATTTTGTGATTGTAATTTTACTTTAAGAGGATTAGGGTGGGATTGTAACACCACCCTCACTCAGGTCACCTTTCCCTGGGGTGTGGCCTGCACCACCTTTTATCTCTCCAGAGATAAAACCAAAGGGAAGCAAGCGGAGAGTTGGGGGCCTCAGACTATCAAGAAAGCAGCACCAGGAGCAGAGCACGTCCTCTGGACCCAGGGTCCTTGCACCTGAGAAGCTCCTTGACCATGGGAAGGCTAAGGACAAGGACCTTCTTCCAGAGCTGAAAGAGAGAGAAAGCTTTCCCTTAGAGCTGATGCCTTGAATTTGGACTATTAGCCTACTTCAATGTGAGGTATTAAATTTCTCTTGGTTAAAGCCATCCACTCATGGTATTTCTGTTATGGCAGCACTAGATGATGAAGACAGTGGGTCAAGGTGGAAGGGGTGGATGAAGGACAAAAAAACAAAAATGGACAAGAGAAATATAAGAATTCAGAGAACTGTGAAAATTTAATTCCTGAATATACTTTCTTTCTCCTCCCTTTAACTGTAAGGACTTTTCTCATATACAGCATATATAAGTAAATCCTTGCAATATTTAAAACACTTAGATTTTTGTAAAACTCATTCTCTGAAAACTCATGGTGGCCCCATTAATTTGTGGCTTAAAAACAACTCAAAACTAAAAAGAAGCATAAATAAATAAATAAAGGCACTGCTGTCATTTGCGGGCGATGTTCTTTTCCTGCTATCCACAACCCACACACTCGGGTTAATTTTCCAGGGTCAGTGTTCGTAGACCATCCTCTTTCTCTTACCACCACCCCACCACCCTTAATTATTTAGAAAGGGCAGGGCCAGTCAGTGCTCCAAACATCAAGTTTTCTCTCCAAAATGCCAACTGGCACTTGGGGAGCAGGCTACATTCTCAGCTATCAGCACTTCCACTAGCCCCTGCAGATAAGGAACATGTCTCCACTGAACTGTTCATTGTAATTTAAAAAAAAAAAAAAAAAGTAAAAAACTGTTTCTTAAAACCAAAAAAAAAAAAAAAAAACAGGCATTTCCCTATTACCCACCCACCCCACTCTCCCACACCCAGTGCTCCCCTCACCACACACACACTCAAATATTTCCTACCAAGGGTGTGTCCCAAGCACGGGGTCTGGCTCCGCTCTTCTTTTACACCCCTTGGAGGCCTCTGGAGAAACCATACCTTTGGTTGGCAATTCCCTGAACCCTGCCTATTCAAGCTGTCACTTATTCAAAAAGGCAGGTGAGTCTTCAAGTCAGGTTTTTAAAAGGAGTTTAAGAGGTGCCAGGTGATATGCCTACTCACCCTCAAGTTTCTCAAAGGTAATAATTTCTTGAGATGTTTACAATGTCTCAACTATGGGTTAATTAAATCCCTTAGGATGGTGGGCATAGGAAAATCCTCCATCTCAATGCCCCCCATTTTGAAAAAAAAGAGGGGGAATCTCCAAAATTACGAATTTGAATGTCTACATACTTGATTGAACTAAGGAGTAAGTTCCTCACGTGTGTTATTCTTGGTTTGAGCTTGGTGGTGCAGTGGTTAAGAGCTCAGCTGCTAACCAAAAGGTCTGCTGTTTGAATCCACCAGCTGCTCCCTAGAAACCCTATGGGGTAGTTCTACTCCGTCCTATAGGGTTGCTAAGAGTCAGAATTCACTGGATGGCAATTGTTTTGTTCGTTTTTCAATCTTTGGCTGAAAGGTGGACTTTGTTATCAATTTATTAAATCAACTGGTAATTTGCTGGATATTTCTCATACAGGAACTTATGATGTCTTCAAATCCAGCCAATCAGGTTTAGGAACAGAGAAACTTCTCTACCTTAGACTCCCTGCCACTCCCACACCTTTTTCATTGATTTCCATGCCCCGTTTAAGTAACATCATTCATCACTTCTCACTGTCTAGGTTATCTGAGCCAATTCATGGCAGTCAATTCCACCTGAGCCCTAGGATACCCTCATTTACATACTCTGCCCTGTTCCTTCACCAATGGCTGACCTCACATCTCCCCTTGAATGTCTACTAGGCATCTCAAACTTAATGTGGTTCAAATAAAATTCTTGGTCCAAGTGTCTTATCTACCTCCCAGTCTTCCTTATCTCAGCAAATGTTCTCACTATCCTCTGGTTGTTCAGGACAAAAACCTAGAAATCATCCTTGATTTCTCTCCTTTATTCAAATCTTGCATCCAGTCCATTGACACATATTCTGGACTCTTGGCTCTACCTTAACATAAATCCTGACTCTATCCACTTCTCACTACCTCCACCTTACAGCCACCATCATCTCTTGGTTAAAACTGGACTCCGTGCCACCAATCTTCCCTCTTACAGTCTACATAACAGCATCATCTCAGTGGCTTCTCATGGCAATTAGGAAAAATTCCCAAACTCTTCCCATGGTCCTTCATGATGCGGGGCTTGCCCACCACACAAACCTCATTTCCTAACAGTCTTCCCTCGGTTCACTCCACACTAGCCATGACTTATTTCCTGAGCTTCCTCAAACATGCCAAAACACTTGGTTATTTAAGGACCTCAGAAAAAACTCTTTCCTTTATCGGCAATATCCTCCCTCCAGAACTTCATACAGCTATTCTCTCCTTTGATATAGGTCAGTTATCTCCTCAAATATCCTGCTCCCATAAGCCTTTACTATTAATCTAAAACAGCTCACCCCACTCATTCCCTCACATGCAACTCTGTCTTATTTTCAAAATATTTAGCTCTCCTTGACGTTTTTTGTTAATTATTACCTGTAAATGTATTTTTTTGTGGTGGAGAATATATGCAGCAAAACGTACACCAACTCAACAGTTTCTACCTGTACAATTTAATGACATCGGTTACATTCAAGTTGTGCAACCATTCTTACCCTCCTTTTCTGAGTAGTTCCTCTGTCATTAGCATAAACCCACTGCTCCTTAAGGTTCCTATCTAATCTTTTCAGTAGCTGTTGGCAATCTGATGCCATATAGACAGTCCTTAAAAGAGCATATGCTCAAGGTAGACCATTTTTATTAGTTAAGTAGCTAATGTTTTGGAGCCCTCGTGGCACAGTGGTTAAGTGATACGGTAGCCAAGCAAAAGAAGAGCAGTTTGAATCCACCACCTGCACCTTGGAAACCCTATGGGGCAGTGCTATTCTGTCCTACAGGGTCTCTGAGTCGGAATCAACTGAACAGCAACAGTATGGTGTTTCCTTTTTTGTACTTCAGTTTTAAGATGATTCAAGGGAATGCTTTTGGTGTAAGGTTTAAAGATTATCTCACGGCAATAGTTTCAGGAGTTCATTCACCTTCAATGGCTCCAAAAAGTCTAGGGTTCATGAGAATTTTAAATTCTGTTCTGCATTTTCCCCCTTTTAATCAGGGCTTTTCTATGGACTCTTTGATCAAAATGTTCAGCGACAGTAGCCGGGAACCTTCTGGTTCTTCTGGTCTCATGGCATGCTAGATGTTCTTTTAAAAAACATGAGTGGACGCTGGAGGTTATCAAATACTTATTTTATTACACCTATTAATATAACCACATTTATTTTTCCTGTACATATGGCAAATTATACTGATTCATTTTTGAATATTAAATTAACCTTGAATTCTTGGGATAGACCCAACTTGGTCATAATATATTCTTCTTTAGAGTATTGCTGGATTTGTTTTGCCTATTTCTTTTTATATTTTGCATCTATGTTCATCAGTGACATTGCCCTGTAATTTTCCCATCTTCTGCTACTCTTGTCAGGTTTTGGTATCAATATTCATTCTACAAGCTTTATAAAATGAGTTTGGGTATATATTTCATTTTATATTGAAGAATTTGTGAAGTATTTCTTGAATATTTGGCAGAATTTGCAGGAAAAGCCATCTGACATGACGTTTTCTTTTTGAGAATAGTTTGAGCTCTAATTCAATTCTATTAATAGTTGTGGAATTACTTTTGCTTACTGTTTCTTCTTGAATTGTTGTTATTAACTTACATGGTATGATACGTTTGCCTACTTTACCTAAATTTCCAAATTTATTGGCTAATATGGTTCATAACATTCTCACATTATCTTTAAGTTCTGCAAGATCTGTAGTCATTTTCTTTCTAATTCCTGATATTCGGTATTTATACCTTCATTCTTTTTCACTTGATCAATCTTGCCTAAAGTTTGTCAATTTTACCAGCATTTTCTAAGAATCAACTTTAGTCTTCGTGGATCGTCTGTTGCATGTATTCAATCATTAATAGAAACAAAAATTCCTATGAATGTTTGTTTCTGGTTTTTTCCCAACATTTTGAATGGATGTTTAACTCACTTATTTTTCAAGATTTGTTCTTTCCAATTATATTTTTAAGGCTATAAGTTTCCTATATTATATTGTCTGTACTGCACCAATTTTTATATGCACTATGTTCATAATTGTTCACTTCAAAACATATTCTAATTTTCATTATGATGTCTTTTTTAACGCATAGTATTTTAAAATATCCAAGCACATGGAGATTTTGTATTTTCTTTTTCTAAGATGGTTTTTTTTTTTAAATTATGGTGTACTTACATAGTATCCTCTATATTATTGCAGACTCTTGAAATTTGTTGAGACTTGCTTTATAACACAGTATACAGTCAATTTTTATAAACACTATGTATGTGCATGAGATGAATGTATATCCTTTAGTGGTTAGATAATGCACACACATACACATATATAAATTTGGTATTTTTATACATGTTAAATCTTCTGTATCCTTGATAATTTATGGACTTCTATGTTTCTGAGGGGTGTGTTAAAAATGATGTCAAAAGGAGCCCCAGTAGTGCAGTGGTTAAGCACTCAGCTGTTAAACCTTTTGATTTGATCCACCAACTACTCCACAGGAGAAAGATATGACCGTTTCCTTCCATAAAGATTACAGCCTTAGAAACCCTTTGGAGAAGTTCTACTCCATCCTATAGTCACTATGAGTCAGAATTGACTCAACAGCACACAAGAAAAAATGTACGATGTGATGGAAACTGAGGAGTACAAAGCTCAAAGAATTGGTCCTACCTCCAGGGTCAAAGGATGAAGGACAGAGAAAACAGCAGAGACATCCAAAAGCTTGGAAAAAAGGAGGCTGAGAGGACGATGGTTAGTGGTTTAAGGGCTTTGAAGGGCTACCACATATACTGAGGAATCTGGAGTGCAATGTTCTTGCCTAAGGATGAAGACATGCTCATAAAGATCCTGACAAAGCTTTAGGCTTGCACCTCTGGCTGATCTTTGGGCTCCATGGGGGCAGGAAGTGAAGGCTAAGGCAGAGTTTTAGGCCCTCTGGCTTAGCATTGAAAGAACACGCCCGTTAAGAGCCAATCTGCAAAGACTGGGATAATGTTACTTTTTCTTTTTGGCTACAAGCATTTAAAGAAAGCACTGTCAAGTCATGAACTGACTGCTGAGATAACAGAACAGAACCTCAGTGTCCACACATGAGAAGACATACAATCTTTGCAGAAATAGTTTGGAAACATCACTAAGCAAATGGATGACTGGCCCTCAACAATTAAAAAAAAAAAAAAGCAAACCCTAATGACTGGAGGGAATCTGATTTCCAGAGTTACATTATAATATTTAAGATATCCAGTTTGCAACACACTATTTTAAGTCATAAAAAGAAAATGATGGTTCATTTGTTAAGAAGAAAGAAAGAAGAGAAATGAACAGAAAGCATCCCTAAGGAAACACAGATATTGGAATTACTAGACAAAGATTTTAAACCAATTGTCTTAAATTTCCTCAAAGACCTAAAGAAACCATAGACAAAAAAAAAAGGAAACCAAGAGAAGAATGTATGAACAAGTAGAAAATATTAATAAAGAAATATTATACAAAAGAACCAAATAGAAATTATAGAGCTGAAAAGTTGAATACCTGAAATAAAATTTTCATTAGAGGAGCTCAACAGCAGATTTGAGCAAGAAAGCAGGAAAATGTAAACTTGAAAAAGCACAACTGAAATTGTTCTAACTGAGGAGCATAAAGGAAAAAGAATGAAGAAAATGAACAGAGCCTAAGGGACCTGCGGGACAACATCAAGCATACCAATATACTCATTAAGGGAGTCCCAGAAAGGAAAGAAAGATGAAAGGACAGGAAGAATATTTGAAAACGTAATGACTGGAAGCTTCACAAATGTCATCTAGATATCCAAGAAGCTCAACGAACTCAAAGGACGATAAATACATAGATATCCACAGACAGACATAATCAAAATGTCAAAAGACAAAGACAGAAACTTGAAAGCAGCAAGATATAAGCGACTCCTAATGTACAAGAGAGTCTCAACAAGTTTAACTGTTGATTTTTCATCAGAAACCATTGAGACAAGAAAATAGTGGGATGATGTATTTAAGATACTGGAAAAAAAAATACAGAAACAAACCTATGAACCAAGATGGCAATATCTAGCAAAACTATCTTTCAAAAATGAAGCCGAAATTAAGACATGCCCAGATACACAAAACCTGAGGGAGTGTGTTAGCAGCAGAACTGCCTTATGAGAAATGCTATAGGGAATCATTCTGGCTGGCATGGAAGGACACTAGACAGTAACTGGAAGCCATAAAAAGAAACAAAGACTCCGTAAAGGTAACTACTTAGATAAAACAAAGTCAGTAATATTTTTATATCACGCCTCTCTTTTATTCATATATGATTTAAAGCACGAATGCATAAAAATACTTACACGTCTCTCTTAATGGACACACAATGTATAAAGATGCAATTTTTGTACCAGCAACGTAAGTAGGGGAGGTAACTGAGCTGAATAAAAGCAGAATTTTCTATACTGTTGAAGCTAAATTTGTATTAATTAAAAGAAGATTGTTATAAACATAAGATATTAATTGTAATCCTCATGGTCACCACTAAGAAGTTAAAAAATATAAGGAAAGGAAATAAGGAGAGGATCAAAATTGTACACGTGAAAAAAATCAGTCAAACACAAAAGTGGACAGTAGTGAAGAAAATGAGAAACAAAATACATATATGACCTACTACAAAGTAGAATATATAAGTCCTTCCTTATCATTAATCGCTTTAAATATAAATAGATTAAATTCACAATTGGGATCATTAAATTCACAATTGGGAACTTTGTTGGACCATGATTCTCAGTGCTTTGGCAGTTATGATGTAGTTTAGCAGTCGTATAACGATGCAATCACTTCCATGATGAGATGTGATATAATGCGATTACCTCCATGATGGGATCTGCTGTGAGTAGCCAATCAGATGTAAGGGAGTTTCCTCAGGGGTGTGGACTGCATCCAATATAGGTGGACTTTCTGGCAAGGCTCTTGAGCTTTTGCTCACTCTGAATCCTGCAGCTGGCTCCTCTTCATCTGATCTCAAGTTTTTGGGACTTGAACTCTCAGCTTACCTTCCAATTTTGGGATTCATCAGCCTCCACAGTCTGTGAGCCACAACCTGCCAGCTTACCTGCCGATCTTGAGATTTGTCAGCCTTTGCAGCCTGTGAGCCACAGACCTGTTGTATGACCTGCAGATCTTGAGTTCTGCAGTCCCTGCATCTATGAGTCAGGAGAAGCCACCAGCCTGACCCATGGACTTGAGACGTACCAGCGTCTACAGCCTCGTGAGCCATTTCCTTGATATAAATCTATTTATATATAAATACATATATATATGTATCTCACTGGTTTTGCTTCTCTAAAGAACCCAGCCTAAGATACCAATTAAAAGACAAACATTGAAAGAATGAATAAAAAAATCATTCAATTGCTATCAAGCTGATCTGACTCATGGTGACCCCTCCCCTCATGTGTGTCATAGTAGTAGTGACACATAAGTGTGTCAGTTCAATGGCTAATTTTTCAAAAGTAGATCACCAAGCCTTTCTTCCAAAGTGCCTCTGGGTGGACTCAAACCTCCAACATTTTGGTTAGCAGCTGAATGCATTAACCGTTTGTACCTCCCAAGGGGTCTATGTTTATTTCTGTATTACTTGTCTTTATACGATATACATACATACACACATACACACACATACATACACAGACACATAGACATCCATGAGTGGCTCATACACATGCTTTGGACTTCAACTACCAGGGCTCTATTAATTATTGATAGAAAAGTACTGATATCAGTTATAAATGCATATTTGTCCATTTCCCCTTTCAGATTTATTAGTTTTTGTATTTTGGAGCCCTGTTGTTAAACACGTGCACATTTAGCATTGTTGAATCTTTTTGGAGAATTGAACCTTTATTATGTTATGTCCCTACTTATTCCCAATAATACTCCTTTTTCTGAAGTATAATTTGTCTGATATTAATATACCTACTGCAGTAGAACTGGACAATTTGAAACCATTTCAATAGGTAGCATAAGATCAAGAACTGGTGGTATAAAAGGAAGAAATCGAAGCTGCATTGAAGGCATTGGTGAAAAAACTATCCTCTCTCCACCATCTTCACTAACTCTGACACCAACTGTCCCTCACACAGCACTTCTCTGCGGGGTTCAATAACTCATTACAATGGCCACAAAGAACTCATAGTCCATATTCACGATTATGGGGTTTATTAGGGAAGTAACAGTTATAACTCAGGCTCAAAGACACTCACAATACAGTTCTTCTATCAGGACAGCCTCTTCCCTCCTGTGCTCATAGGTGTGACTCTGCCTGGCCTTGGGCCTCTCTGCGAAGGCACTCAGCTTTCCTTCTCCCTGGGCCATCATCTCCTATAGCCGGGTCCCTGTTGCTTGGTCTCTCCTGCCATGGCATCTTACCGTCTTCAGGGTTACAGCTTCCTCTCTCTATCTCAGTCTCCTGCTTCTAGGAGCTTCTCAGTGCAGGGATCTCAGGTCTATAATATATGCTCAGCTCCTGGCTGTTCTTCCTTGATGGGAGTTGAATCCTCCTCTTGCTCTGGAACTGGTTCTCTTTGAAGGGAAAACTAAGCAATCCTCTTGGTGAGCCACAACTACCCTATCACACAGTCCTGCCCAAGCACCAGGGTGGATGTTATAAGACCATGGCTAGAAAGGCCACACAAAGTAAACATATCATAGTACCTTGGACTCATTTTTCAAGAGAAGTATCAAAAATCCCATACGAACAGATTGGTAAAGAATATAATCAATAGCAAGAACATTTTCATAATTATGTTTTCTGTATTTGGAAGAAATCTATAGCACTATTCTTATTTTGCCAATTCACAGGGATCACAGAGATTAGTGGTAGATATTGCAGTACCAGAAAACTCTCTGGTGAAACAGTCTGTGAGCAGTCTTACAAACGTGGATATTCCACCAGAGTCAAAAGAATGACGTTACATTAATCATCAAAGAGAACATTTCAAGATCTAGCCTGAAGTACAATGTTGTCACTGATAGGCTAATATCCACACACTTACAAGGAAGACCAGTTTATATGACTATTCAAATTTATGCACCAACCACTAATGCCAAAGACAAAGAAATTGAAGATTTTAAACAACTTCTGCAGCCTGAAATTGATCAAACATGCAATCAAGATGCATTGATAATTACTGGTCATTAGAATGTTCAAGTTGGAAACAAAGAAGGAAAAGTAGTTGGAAAATACAGCATCGCTGATAGAAATGATGCCAGAAATCTCATGACAGAATTTTGCAAGACCAGTGACTCATCCACTGCAAATATTTTTTTTTCACCAACATAAACGGCAGCTATACTCGTGGACTTTTACCAGATGGAACACACAGGAATCAAACTGACTACATCTGTGGAAAGAGAAGATGGGAAAACTCGTATCATCAGTCAGAACAAGGCCAGGGATCAATTGTGAAACAGACTGTCAATTGCTCATATGGGAGTTCAAGTTGAAACGTGAGAAAATTAGAATAAGTCAAAAAGGGCCAAAGTACGACCTTGAGTATATCTCACCTGTATTTAGAGACCACCTCGAGAATACATTTTACGTGTTGAGCACTAACCTCTGAAGACCAGACGAGTTGTGGAATGACATCAAGGACATCACACATGAAGAAAGCAAGAGGTCCTTTAAAAGACAGGAAAGAAAGAAAAGACCAAAATGGATGTCAGAAGAGACTCTGAACCTTGCTCTTGAATGTCGGGTAGCTAAAGTGAAAGGAAGAAATGACGAAGTAATAGAGCTGAACAGAAGATTTCAAAGGGTGGCTTGAGAAGAAAAAGTATTATAATGACATGTGTAAAGATCTGGAGATAGATAACCAAAACGGAAGAACACACTCAGCATTTCTCAAGATGAAAGAACTGACGAAAAAATTCAACCCTTGAGTTGCCATACTGAAGGATTCTACGGGTATAATATTAAATGACGCAGGAAGCATCAAAAGAAGATGAAAGTAATACCCACAGTTACTATGCCAAAAAGGATTGGTCGACCTTCAACCATTTCAGGAAGTAGCATATGATCAGAAACCGATGGTACTGAAGGAAGAAGTCCGTGCTGCACTGAAGGAATTGGTGAGAAAAAAAAAGCCTCCAAGAATTAATGGAATACCAACTGAGATGTTTCACCAAATGGATGCAGCACTGGAATCGCTCACTTGTCTAATCCCCAAAAATCTGGAATACAGCTACCTGGCCTATGAACTGGAAAGGATCCATATTTACACCTATTCCTAAGAAAGGTGATCCAACCAAGTGTGGAAATTATCAAACAAAATCATTAATATCACATGCAAGTAATATTCTGCTAAAAATCATTCAAAAGCAGCTGCAGCAGTACATTGACAGGGAACTGCCAGAAATTTAAGCAGGATTCAGAAGAGGACATGGAAGGAGGGATATCACAGCTGATGTCATATCGATTCTGGCTGAAAGCAGAGAATACCAGAAAGATGTTTACCTCTGTATTACTGACTATGCAAAGGCATTTGACTGCTTGGTTCATAACAAATTATGGATAACACTGCAAAGAGTGGGAATTCCAGAACACTTCATTGTGCTGATGAGGAACCTGATCAAGAGGTAGACGTTCAAACAGAAAAAAGTGATACTGCGTGGTTTAAAGTCAGGAAAGGTGTGTGTCAGGGTTGTATCCTTTCACAATACTTACTTAATCTGCAAATAATCTGAGAAGCTAGACTATACCTAGAACACGACATCAGGATTGGAGGAAGACTCATTAACAACCTGCATTTTGCAGATGACACAACCCTGCTTGCTAAAAGATAAGAGGACTTGAAGCACTTACTGATGAAGATCAAAGACCGTGGCCTTCAGTAGAGATTGTACCTCAACATAAAGGAAACAAAAATCCTCACAACTGGGCCAATGAGCAACATCGTGATCAACGGAGAAAAGATTGAAGTTGTTAAGGATTTCATTTTATTTGGATCCACAATCAACACCCATGGAAACAGCAGTTAAGAAATCAAAAGATGCATTGCATTAGGCAAATCGGCTGCAAAAGACCTCTAAAGTGTTGAAAAGCAAAGACATCACCTTGAAAACTAAGATGCAACTGATCCAAGCCACAGTGTTTTCAGTGGCCTCATATGTGTGGGAAAGCTGCCTGATGAATAAGGAAGACCGAAGAGGAATTGATGGCTTTTTATTGTCGTGTTGGTGAAGAATTCTGAATATACCATGAACTGCCAAAAGAACGAAAAAATCTATCTTGAAAGAAGTATAACCAGAATGTACCCTAGCCTAGAAGCAAAGATGGCTAGACTACATCCTACATACTTTGGACCTGTTTTCAGGAGGAATTAGTCCATGGAGAAGGATATCATGTACTATTTCTTTGGACTACCTAAGACCTGAAGAACAAAATCTCATGGTCCAAATTAACGTTTTTACTTACTAATTTTCAAATGTAGCCCTGGTGGAACAGTGGTTAAGAGCTTGGCTGAAACTAAAAGGTTTCAACCAACCTCTCCTTAGAAGCCCTGCTGTGCAGTTCTATTCTGTCCAATAGGGTCACTGTTAGTTAAAATTTAATCCACAGCAATGAGTTATTTAATTTTCAAATATAAATTTTTTGTGTTAATGTCTAAATTCTAAAGTAAATTTTATTTTATAAACTACCTGTTTTATAAATTTATTTTCTATTATTCAAATTTATTGTTATAGTAGAATCAAACTTAAAAAGTGACATAATTTTCAATCCAGGCAAAATGAAATGCCAATAATTAAGTGGAGTGCAAAAATGGAAGCCTGCAGAAGATAAAAAGAAAATGACTTGTGAATCCCTAAAGACAATTCCAAAATTCCTTTTTAGAATGTAATAAATCAGAAGAGACTTCTTGCATTAAAGGTACGTGCTTAATGGGTGGGTATCATCCTACTAGTACCACTAGTGCTGAAATTCATGATGGCAATACAAATATAACAGAATTTGTTCCAAATTCTGCATCCATTTCTTGCTGTAGTAAAAAAAAAAATTAGTAATGATCTAGAAAGTGAAACTCAGAATACTTAATTGTCACATCTGCAGACCGCATAAATAACAGAAATGCAGATCTTGCCTTGTGGAATAATTTTCTTCCAACGAAGTAAATTACTGGATCAAAAGAGGCCCAAGTGATTGTCAACATCACAGTTGTCCACTTGTAAATTTCTGTGGAAAATTCCTGGACGGTAAACAAAGTTCTGTAGCCAGAATTTTTTCTAGAGTGCAAAGTTAATGATGAAAATTATAAGAGGGAGTGGCTACTGCAATCTCCATCAGTCAGCTCTGTGTATTGTTTTGTTTGCAAACCTACTAACCAAACAAACAAACCCGTCATCCTCATTTAATTCTCGAATTGTTACAGATGAATTTAGCAATTGGTGCAAATTGAATAGGATCAGTAAACATGAAAATAGTTCAATTCACAGGGATTATGTTATCATACCTAAACCAAACAAATTGTTCTGGCTTAATTTATGAACTGGAATCACAAATTAATGAACATCAGTATCGAAAAGCCATTTTGTAATGTGTCGTTGTCATAACAATCACTGAATGTGGACTATCTTCGTGAAAAAGAAATGAAGTCTTTGGGTTCCCACGAAACGGAAAATTTTAAAGTTGACTTCAACTTGTTGCTCATTTGATCTATTTTTAGCAAGTCACATCTCAGAGCACGGTAACACAGGAAAGGGCAATCCATCCTATAATTCTAAAATAATGTGTAAAAAATTTATAATCTTGATAAGTGATGAAGTTCAATCAACTATTGTCAGCGAAATAAGTATAGCTCGATATTTCATTTTGTCTGTGGATTCTCCTTCTGAGCCTTCTCATACAGGCCAGCTAAGTATTGTTTAAAGATCCATATCTCCAACAGATAGAAAACCTGTGTGGTGATTTATCACATTTCCTAGCTTAAAAAATCATACTGGTAAAGACATTGCAAAACAAGTGTTTCACTGATTATGTGAAGTTTGCAAAATTGATTTTTCTAAGTGCAGAGACCAATCCTATGACAATGCTGCCATTACGTCACTGCATTATAAAGGCATACAACAGAAAATTCTGGAATGAAATTAATATGCCATTTTCATACCCAGGTGCTGCACATTCATTTAATTTTGTAGGATGTATCACAATAGATTTTTTTGTCCAAAAGCAATTGATATTTTTTCTAATATTCAGTTACTTCACCAATTTTTTGCCACCTCTACTCACTGACGAGCTATTCTTAAAACATATTCAGGCAATGATTGAGCATTAAACTGTGTAATATACGTTGGGAAGCACATGCTATAGCAACAAGTACAATTCTGGAATCACACACTCAGATTCTAGGCACCATACAGAATATTGCTGAAGACCAGATACAAAAAGGAAACTCCAAAACAGAAGCTAAAATCATCGCTGCCTTAGTCATCTAGTGCTGCCATAACAGATACCATAAGTAGATGGCTTTAACAAAGAGAAATTAATTTTCTCACAGTCTACTAGGTTACATCTCCAAATTCAGGGCGTCAGCTCCAGGGGAAGGCTTCCTCTCTCTGTTGATTCTGGAAGAAGGTCCTTGTCCTCCATCTTCCCATGGTCAAGGAGCTTCGCAGGCGCAGTGACCCCGGGTCCAAAGGACATGCTCTGCTCTTGGGAGTATGAGGTCCCCAACTCTCTATCCTTTCATCTCCTGAGAGATAAAAGGTGGTGCAGGCCACACCCTAAGGAAACTCTCTGTATCTCGGATCAGGAAGGTGTTAAAATCCCACCCTAATCCTCTCAACATAAAATTACCATCACAAAATGGAGGACAACCTCACATGGCCTATCCAAGTTGATACACACATTTTGGGGGGACATAATTCAATCCATGACATTCTACCCTTTGGCCCCGCCAAAATCACATTCTTGCAAATGGAAAACGTATTCATCCCATCACAAACCAAAACCAAACCCACTGCCGTCCAGTCGATTCTGACTCATAGCGACCCTATAGGACAGAGTAGAACTTCCCCATAGAGTTTCCAAGGAGCGCCTGGCAGATTCGAACTGCCGACTTTTCAGTTAGCAGCCGTAGCACTTAACCACTACACCACCAGGGTTTCCTCATCCCATCATAGCATAGAAAAAAGTCTTAAATCAAGTCCAAGTCCAAAATTCAAAAATCCCTCTTCATCTGTGAAATCTATGACACAAGTTATCTGCTTCCAAAGGTACAATGGCATAAAAGGCACAAGCTAGGCATTTCCATTACAAATGGAAGAACTTGAGGGAAAGAAGGCATAACATGCACCAAGCGAGTCAGGAGAACATATCGCATTAGCCCTCAAAGACATTGCAAACCAAGTGTTTCACTAATTAGGCGAAGTTTGCAAAATTGATTTTTCTAAGTGCAGAGACCAATCCTATGACAATGCTGGGAAATGTCACTGCATTATAAAGGCATGCAGCAGAAAATTCTGGAATGTAATGAATATGCCATTTTCATACCAAGGTGCTGCATATTCACTTAATTTTGCAGGATGTATCACAACGGATTTTTGTCAAAAAAAAGATTTTTTTCTTCTATTCAGATATTTTACAAATTTTTTGCCATCTCTATTCACCGATGAGCTGTTCATAGGCAATGATCAGCATTAAAATGTCTTTCTAATACCCACTGGGAAGCACATGCTATAGCAACGAGTGCAATCCTGGAATCACACACTCAGATTCTAGGTGCCATAGAGAATATTGCTGAAGACCAGTCACAAAAAGGAGATACCAGAACAGAAGCTTAAGACATTGCCAACAAAATGGAAACACAGCCCATATATTTATGTTTGTTATGTATAATAATATATTACATCACTTTCATTTGATGAGTCAATTCTCCAAGATTCAGAAGTAAATTCATAGACATGCATGGATCTCTACCAGCTATTAACAAGATATTTACATAAGAGAATATTTTGAAAACACAATAAAACAAATACTGCCAAATACTGATTATCAAGCAGTTTATTGTTGCAGAAGCATTAGAAGAAACAAGTAAATGACAGAAATGCTCCAGAAGTATTGCGTGCCAGAGATCAGTTTCACATAACCACCATCACCACTGACGCACTTGAATCTTGCATGAAATGAAGGGTGAAGATCTATGAAGTTCCTTCTGATATTTTTTCCTTGTTAATGTGAATATAACTGATGAAGAATTCCTGAAGGTATCCAATAAATTAGCACAGGCTTATCCTGATGAGGAAACCCTGGTGGCATAGTGGGTAAGTGCTACGACTGCTAACCAAGAGGACGGCAGTTCAAATCCACCAGGCACTCCTTGGAAACTCTATCGGGCAGTTCTACTCTGTCCTGTAGGGTCAGGATGAGTCAGAATCGACTCGACGGCAGTGGGTTTGGTTTTCATCCTGATGACTTAAGACAAACCTTTATGGAGAAGTGCTACAATTTCATTCTTACGTTAGAATTAAGTTTAGAGACTCAAGACAAATTTTACTCATGTAGGCATGTAAACCAAAAAACCAAACCCATTGCTGGTGAATAGATTTCAACACATAGCAACGCTATAGGACAGAGTAGAATTGCTCCCATGTTTCCATGGAGCAGCTAATGTATTCGAACTGCCAAGCTTTTGGTTAGCAGCTGAGTTCTTAACCACTGCACCACCAGTGCTCCAAATATACTCTGGCCCAGTAGTTCAAATGCAACAGCCGCTCCTTAAAAATCCTATGAGGCAGATCTACTCTGACCTATAGGGTCATTATGCATCAGAATCGACTCCAACCCAACGGGTTTGTTCTGCCTACTGCCTCATCCCTATTTCATTTTCTCAGAGATAAGTTTCTCTGATAGTGTCAGATTCAGGAATGTGATGAAAAATGTCTCTTGTAGGGGGTGGGGCCAAGATGGCAGAATAGTCAGATGCCTTGGTTAGCCCCTCTTATAACAAAGACCCAGAGAAGTAAATCGATTGTTTATGACAATCTAGGAGCCCTGAACATCAAAGGTGAAGTTACAGAATTGGACTTAGTGGCAGGGGGAGGGGGAATATGGTTCAGAAGCAGTGAGAGGTTGACAGACCTGACCCGGCAGAAAGCTGCACCCTGCAGGCTGGATTGGATGGCACGTGCGGTGAGGCAAGCAGTGACGCTCAGGACATGTTTTTCACATCAGAAGAGACCGAGTGGTAGAAAGTCTACACAAGCCTCCAGAACCAGTGAAAAGCAGTGCTAAGTTGGCAAAAGATAAGTACATGCATTTAAAATGCCACACAAATCAAAAATCATCCCCTTTGGGAAGAACATCTCTCCCATTTACCTGCTTCCTCCCTCTCTGTTTTTAGTCTTGGACCAGCTTCAGCTATTTCTGGGTCCCCTGGGCAAGAAGTAGGACCTATCACATGCCCTGGAGCAGGAACAAACAACAAAAAATAATCTGCCAGCTTCCCTAAGCCAGGAACTCAGGGAAGGCACAGACATAAGGAGTCCAAGGACTCTGAATGCCTTTCACCCTTGCATAGACCTGTGTGGGCCCATTTCAACAGCGTAGGTCCTCATTAGCACACTACAACAGGGTATATACCTGAAGCCTATTTTCAACTCTATCAGCTATACAGTGGAGTGGCAGATTCGTGATATTTGACAATGTTCTGCCAATTAAGCAGGGTCCTCACCTACCCACATCAGTGACCTGAGGGTTGGTGGCTCCACCCATGCCACCTAGCCACCCAATTTAGGAGTCCAAGAATAAGTGGTGAATCTCAGTCCTTACAGCCAACAGCATTGGGTGCCCATGGTCTGGCTGCAAAACCCACCCACCTATGTGCTCTAGGGAACAGGGACATGCTTTCCTCCCAGACACTCAGGGGCAGTCATTCCCCCCACAGTAGCCAGACACCTGTACCTACACCAATCAAACCTGTTTATGTAGGACTGTAGGTGAGAGCCTACACCACATACTTGGTGACCGACTACCTGGACACCTGAGCTGAATCCATACAAGAAAAGTAAAATGGCTCCTAGGCTCACATACCTAGTAACAGCTCTGATCACCTGGTGACAGGATATAAGAGCTTCAAAGGTGCCATTAATCAAACTAGCTCACCCAAGCAGCCTATTTGGGCATATCAAAATAAAACAAGAATCTAGGACACAGTACACCAAAAAACAAAAACAAACCCAGTGCCATCAAGTAGACTCCGACTCAGTAAGCAAACATAAAAAAAATGAATATAATAATTTATTGATGGCTCAGAGACAAGTGTAAATATCAAATAACATAAAGAGGCAGACCATGATGGATTCAGGAAGCTCCCAAAACAACAAATCAAGAAATCTTCCAAATGAAGAGAAATTCCAGGAATTACTGGAGGTAGAATTTAAAAGATTAAGAGACCGAGCTCTTCAAGAGATCCAGGAGGAGATCAGGCAAAACGAAGAACAAGCCAAGGAACACACAGATAAAACAACAGAGGAACTTAAGAAGGTTATACAAGAGTATAATGACAAATGTAACAGGCTGCAAGAATCCATAGAAAGATAGCAAGCAAATCCAAAAGAGTAACAATAAAATTTCAGAATTAGACAACTCAATAGAAAATGAGAGGAGCAGAATTGAGGCACTGGAAGTCAGAATTAGTGAGACTGAAGATAAAGCACTTGACGCCAACTTATTTGAGGAAAAATCAGATAAAGTAATTTTTTTAAATTGAAGAAACTCTAAGAATTATGCGGGACTCTATCAAGAGCGATTGGAACACCAGAATCGAGGCGGGGGGTGAAGGGATAACAGAAAACACAGTGAGAATTGTTGAAGACTTCTTGGCTAAAAACTTCACTGATCTTGTGAAAGATAAGAAGATATCTATCCAAGATGCTTACTGAACCCCCACGCAAGGTAGATACCAAGATAAAGTCACCAGGACATATTATAATCTTGCTTGTCAAAACCAAATATAAAGAGAGAATTTTAAGAGTAGCTAGGGATAAACAAAAAGTCACCTATAAAGAAGGGTCAGTAAGACTAAGCTCGGACTACTCAGCAGAAACCATGCAAGCAAGAAGGACATATACAAAGCCCTGAAGGAAAAAAAAAATTGCCTGCCAAGAATTATATATCCAGCAAAACTGTCTCTCGAATATGACAGTGAAATTAGGACATTTCCAGATAAGCAGAAGTTTAGGGAATTTTTGAAAACCTAACCAATATGACAAGAAATAATAAAGGGAGTTCTCCAGTTAGAAAATCAATAACATCAGCTAACAACCCAAGACTAGAACACGGGACAGAACTACCAGATATCAACCAACACAGGGACGTCACAAATAAATCAAAGCTAAAACACTGAAAATATAGAAACAGAGACATCGATCTGTAAAAGATGACAACATTAAGACAAAAAAGAGGGACTAAATAATGTAGTCAGAGAACTTTCATATGGAGAGGAAGTCAAGACGATATAAAGAAATAAAAGATTGGTTTAAATTTAGAAAAACAGAGGTAAATGTTAAGGTAACCCAAAGGAAACTAACAATCCTATACATTAAAATAAAAAAAAAAAAAACAAGGAAAACAAATTTTTGGCAAATACAAAAGCAACAACAAGGAAAAAGATGAAAGACTAAAAAGAAAAACGATTCAGCACAGAAAAAAATTAATTAGCAGTAAATACAAAGGCAACAAAAATGAAGAGGATGGAAAGAAAATGCACAAAGAACAATGACTCAACAGACAAAAATAAGTGGAACAAGGAAAATGTCAACAAGACACACACAAAAAAGACGAAAATGAGAGCACTAAACTCATAACTATGAATAATTACAGTAAATGTTAATGGTTAAATTGCACCAATAAGGAGACAGAGAGTAGCAGAATGGATTAAAAAACATGATCCGTCTGTATGCAGACTGCAAGAGACACACCATAGACTCAGACATAAACTAAACCTCAAAGAATGGAAATTATATATATATATATATATATATATATATATCAAGCAGACAACAATAAAAAATAAGAGTAGCAATATTAATCTCTGATAAAACAGGCTTTAAAGTAAAATCCGCCACAAAGGAAAAGGAAATACACTACATAATGATTAAAGGTTCAATATACCAGGAGGACAAAATCATAACAAATACTTATATACCCAATGACAAGGCTCCAAAATACATAAAGGAAATATTAAAAAACAAACTCAAACAGCATTGAAAAGAGAAGTAGCTCCACAATAATAGTAGAAGACTTCAACATACCACTTCTGATGACAGACAGGATATCCATAAAGAAGCTCAATAAAGACACGGAAGATCTAAATACCACAATCAGCCAACTTGAGCTCATAGACTTAAACACAACACTTCACCCAACAGTAGTCAAGTAAACTTTCTTTTCTAACGCTCATGGAGCATTCTTGAGAATAGACCACAAAATAATAATAATAATAATAATGATTTTTTATTATTAGGCCACAAAGCAAGAATTAACAGAATCCAAAACTTCAAAATATTACACAGCATGTTTCCTGACCATAAAGCCATGAAAGTCAAAATGCTGTAGTTATCATACATTTTAATTTCTTACATATTTTAAACCCAGTAAAGTCTATTCTTATTATGTTATGCAGTCAGTAATCCTCTATTTTTACCCATTTCATTAACTTTCATTCCTTCTTGCATCTTAAGCCTTTCACCTTATTTTCTTTCTGCTTGAAGAATACCTTTGGAATTTTCTTTAATGTGGGCATGCTGATGTTAACTTATCCAGGTTTTGTTTGTCTGAAAACAAAAGGTCTTTGCTCATTCATGAAGGTTTACCTCAGCATAGAGTTCTGGGTTGCCATGTATTTTCTCTCTATAATTTAAATATATCATCTTATTGTCTTAGGGTTTTCACTATTTCTGTAGAGAAGTCATCAGTCAGTTTTTTTGTTTTTCCTTTAAAGATAATCTCTTCCATTCTTTAAGTAGTGTTAAATTATTTGTTTTTTGTGGGGTTTTTTGTCTTCAGCTTCAGCAGTCCTACTATGATGTACCTAGATACGAATTTCTTTGTATTTACCTTACATGGGTTTTATAAGGAAACTCTGGTGGCGTAGCGGTTAAGTGTTACAGCTGCTAAGCAAAAGGTCAGCAGTTCGAATCCACCAGACGCTCCTTGGAAACTCTACGGAGCAGTTCTACTCTGTCCTATAGGGTCGCTTTGAGTCGGAATCGACTCGACAGCAGTGGCTTTGTTTTTTTTTTTTTTTTTTTGATTTGGGTTTTGTAAGTCTTCTAGGATCTGTGACTTGATATCTTTAATCATTTGAAGAAAATTCTCAGCCATAATCTCAGTTTTCTGCCTCATTCTTTTTCTTCCTTCTTAAAGTATCTTATGCTAGATATTCTCATTGTATTCTCTGTATCTTATTCCTTTTTATATTATATATATTTTTCCTTTTGTCTATGCCTCTATTTTCTTCCAACATATCTTCCAGTTCACTGAATCTCTCTTCAGCATTTTTAATCTGCTGTTATATACATACATTAAAATTTTAACTTTAGCTACACTTTTCAGTTGACTTTCTAAGTTGATCTTTTTCTTAGTTTCTAGTTTGTTGCCAAATTTCTAAGTCTTGCCTTTATTTCTTTGAACATAATAGAGTTATTTCAGTGTCTTTGTCTGATAGCTCCAATATCTAGTTTTTCTGTGGATCTCATTCTGTTATTTGTTGTTTCTCCAGGTTTCACTCTTTTCTTTCTTTTTTTAAAAAATTGTTGATTATATTAGAGAGGCGAGGCCAAGATGGCAGAGTAGTGAGACGCTGCCAGTGATCCCTCTTACAAAAAAGACCCAAAAAAACAAGTGAAGCGATTATATTTATGACAAGCTAGGAGCCCTGAACATCAAAGGCAAAGTTAGAAAACGGACTCAGCGGCAGGGGGAGGGAGAGACTATTCAGAAGTGGAGAGGAGTTACTGGACCTGAACAGCCAGGAACCCTCAGGCACCGTTCCCTGGAGCGACTGCAGTGGGGCTTGCAGTAGCGTTCCAGAGGCGTTTAGCTCAGGGAAAGACTGCAAGTTGCACAGACTACTCACACCTCCAGAACAAGAGAGGAACAGCACTCTCAGCAAAAGCTAATTACTTGTGTTTATTTTACCACGCCCCCAGCCTCCAAGCCGGCTTCAGTGGCTGTCAACTTCCCTGGGCCTGAGATAGGCCCTGGTACCACTCTGAGCCATTTTTCCATCCTTGAAGAAGGTATAAGTTCACAACTGGGGGAAAGATAATCTGCCAGCTCAATTAAGCTGGGGAGCTCAGGACAGAAGTAGCTCTTGTTCAGGCACAAATGGTCCATGGGCTTTGAATACCTTTCACCCCAGCATGGACCTGTGTGGGCCCATTTCAGGAGAATAGGCCCTTGTTGCCAGACTGCAACTGTTTCAGCTGGACGGTGGAAAGATGGGTGTTTGATGTTTGACACTGCTTTGCCTATTAAACAGGTTTTTCACCTACCCACATCAGGGGCCTAAGGACTGGTGGCTCCACCCATAATACCTGGCCACCTGTGACAGGGCTCCAAGGATAAGTAGTACTGCCCAGAACTTACAACCAAAACCATTGGGTACCCGTCGCCCTTCTGCAGAACCCACCCACGTGCTCTACAGAACAGAGATGCGCTTTCCTCACAGACACTCGGAGGACAGCTGTCAGACCCCTGCCTTGATCAGAGTCTGACCCCCTACTGCAGCCAGATACTTCTGCCTACACCAATAACCCCTGCCCCTCTAAGACGGTAGGACAGAGCCTGTACCTTACACTTTATGATCAACTACCTGGGCACCTGAGTTGAATCCATACAAGAAAAGTAAATGAACTCCTAGGCTCATATACCTGGTAACAGTGCTAGCCATATGGTGATAATACATTAGAGCTTCCAATGTGAAAATAATCAACCTAGCGCACTCAAGCAGCTTATTTGGGTATACCAAAACTAAATAAAGCAAGAAGCTAGGATACAAAAAGCAAGCATAAAATAAACTAATATAGTAACTTACAGAATGCTCAGAGACAACAGTCAATACCAAATCACATAAAGAGGCAGACACGGGGGCAGGACCAAGATGGCTGACTAGGTAGAAGCTTCCGCTTATCCCACTTGAAACAAAGACTCGAAAAAACAAGTGAATCAATTACATAAAGGACAATCTACAAGCCCTGACCATCAAACACAGAACTAAGGAGTTGACCTGAGTGACAGGGGAGCAAAAAGCCACACTGCAGCAGGGACCGATTCCGGAGCCAGTGTCCCACGCCGCAGCCTTGAGCCCTCGCAGTTTCCTGGTGCCAGAGTGGTGGGGCAGATTGTGCCTTACTGAGACAGGGAAGCACACATGTAGGCCTTACCTCAGGACCAACCTCAGAGGGGACCCAGGCAGCACACGCAGACTCCGCACAGACGCAGCTGACAGGGAAACAAAAAACCATGGGGAAGCAGCGACTGGTTTTGGAGCCTGGAGTGCAGCGTCCCAGAAAGGAAACCTTGGTGCTGGGTTTTGGACTAAGTGTGGGGGAGCTGACTGCGGCTTCCTGAGACGGTATGAGCATGGACGCAGCCCTAACCCTCTGGGACAGTCTCAGCAGAGATCCAGCCAGCACACACAAGCTACACAATGCTCTGGAATCTCAGAAAAAACAGTCCTCACCAAACAACATAAGTAACTTTCTATATTTTGACAGGCTACTCTCTTCTATACATCTGATTGCACCCCTCACTGCCCCAGGCAGCTTCATTAACATTGGAATTCTCTGTGCCAGAGAGTGAAGTGCACTCCTGGATTTTTTTTCTTCTTTCTTTTCTAACCCATTCTCCTGACCTGAGAAAAGCAGCATTTAACAATCAAAGAAAAAAATCCTTCCCTGACTTCCCTAAACTGGAATAACAATACAGAATCAGCTCCATCCAGGCATTAAGAGACCCATAGTCTTTGGCTTTCACCCTACAGGTAACTAGGTGGCTATTATAATGCAAAGGCAATTCTGATAGAGATCTCACTATAACTGTTTTAGCTCAGCAGTGGAAAGGCAAGTTTTGAGGTCAGATACCTCTCTACTTATTAAACAGAGCCCTCGCTGATCCACACCAGCGAACTGAGGGTTGAAACTCCACCCACACCACCCAGCCACCTGCTAGAGGGGTCTGAGAATAGTGACGTCTACTCAAGCATTGGGTGCCTAAGATACAGCTGCAGAGCCCACCCACCAGAGCGCTCTAGAGAATAGAGCCACACTTACCTCACTGACACTTGGAGGAAGGCTGTCAGCATCCTGCCCTCCTCGAAATGTGACCCCCTGCCACTAATAGAAACTGGTGCATACAACCATCACCACCACTCCTCTAAGATAATAGGTGAGAGCCTACACCATACACTAGGTGACCAGCTATCAGGACACCTGAGCTGATTCTATTCAAGAATAGTGAATGGACTCATACACTTAAATACCTGGTAACAGCTCAGGCAAGCTGGTAACAGGACGTAAGTGATTCAAAAGCTACAGCAATCACGATACCACAATCTAGTAGCCCATCTGGGTGTATTGTAACAAAACAAAACAAGAAGATAAGACTCAGTGAGCAAATATAAAAGAAAATATTACAATAGCTTATAGATTGGTCAGAGACAGCAGTCAACATCAAATCACATGAAGAAGCAGACCATGATTGCTTCTACAAACCCCCAAATCAAAGAATCAAAATCATTCCCGGATGTAGATACATTCCTAGAATTGCCAAATGTAGAATATAAAAAAATTGTATACAGAATGCTTCAAGACATCAGGAATGACCTCACAAATGAAATAAGGCAATCTACAGAAAAAGCCAAGGAATACACGGATAAAGCAGTTGAAGAAATCCAAAAGACTATTCAAGAACATAGTGAAAAAATTAATAAACTGTAAGAATCCATAGAGAGATAGCATTCAGAAATCCAAAAGATTAACAATAAAGTCACACAGACAACTCAATAGGAAGTCAGAGAAGCAGACTCGAGGAACTGGAATGCAGAGTGGGGGAGCTGGAGGATAAGGCAATTGACACAAATATAGTTGAAGAAAAATCAAATAGAATTTAACACTATGAAGAAACCCTAAGAATCAAGGGGGACTCTATCAAGAATAATTTGTGAGTGATTGGACTTCCGGAAGAGGGAGGGATAACAGAAAATACAGAGAGAATAGTGGAAGATCTAATGGCAGAAAAATTCCCTGGCATCGTGAAAGATGAAAAGGTATCTACCCAAGATGCTCATTGAACCTCATACAAGATAGATCCCAAAAGAAAATCACCAAGACATATCATCAAACCTGCCAAAACCAAAGATAAAGAGAAAATTTTAAAAGCACCCAAGGATAAACGAAAAGTTACCTATAAAGGAGAATCAATAAGTTTGCATTAATCAGCAGAAACCATGCAGGCAAGAAGGCAATGGGATAACTATTATATATAGAGCACTCAAAGAGGAAAAACTGTCAGCCAGGAATCATATATGTAGCAAAACTCTAAAACATGAAGGTGAAATTAAGATATTTACTTTAGAGAATTTGCAAAAACCAAACCAAAACTGCAAGAATTACTAAAGGAAATTCTTTCATCAGAAAATCAGTATGAGATACCAACACAACACAAGGTCACAAAACAAAACATCCTGACATCAACTCAGATAGGGAAATCACAAAAACAAAATAAGATTAATTTTAAAAAATTGCTCAAAACAGGGAATCATTGATGTGGTTATGTAAAAGATTACAATAGTCAAAAAAGAGGAACTAAATACAGGAGACATACATCTTACATATGGAGAGGAAACCAAGGCGATACAGGGTTAAACAACTTAGGTTTTTACTTAGTTAAACTGGGGTAAATATTAAGGTAAACACAACGAGGTCTAACAATTCCATACTTCAAAATAAAAACCAAGATAAACATAATGCCTCACCAAAATAAATTCAACTACTATAAAAAGGAGGAACACACATTCTACAAAGAAAAACTCAGCACAAAAAAGTAAATGGAAAAATGAAATTGTCAAAAACAGGCATCAAAATGACAGCACTAAACTCATAAAAAACTACTTATCTATAATTACACTTAATGTAAATGGGCTAAATTCACCAATAGACAGAAAGTTGCAGACTGGATAAAAAAACACGATCAGTCTATAGGCTGCCTAAAAGAGACACGCTTTAGACTTAGAGACACAAATAAACTGAAAGGATGGATAAAAATATATCAAGCAAACAACAATCAAAAAAGAGCAGGAGAGGCAATATTAATTTCCAACAAAATAGGATTTAAAGTTAAATCCACCACAAAGGATAAAGAAGAACACTACATATGATTAAAGGGACAATTTACCAGGAACATATAACCGTATTAAATATTTATGCACCCAATGATAGGGCTGCAACATTCATAAAACAAATGTTAACAGAATTAAAAAGGGAGACAGACACCTCCACAATTATATAGGCGACTTCGACACAACACTCTCAGTGAAGGATAGGAAATGCAGTAAGAAGCTCAATAGAGACACGGAAGATCTAATTGCTACAATTAAACAACTTCACTTCATAGACTTATACAGAACACTCCACCCAACAGCTGCAAACTATAATTTCTTTTCTAGTGCACATGAAACATTCTCTAGAATAGATCACATATTAGGTCATAAAACAAGTCTTTGCAGAACCCAAAACATTGAAATATTACAAAACATATTCTCTGAATAAAAGACCATAAAAGTAAAAATCAGTAACAGAAAAACCAGGGAAAAGAAATCAAATGCTTGGAAACTGCACAATACCCTGCTCAAAAAAGACTGGGTTATGGAAGACCTTAAGGAGGGAATAAAGAAATTCACAGAATTCAACAAGACTGAAAACACTTCCTATGAAAACCTTTGGGACATGGTGAAAGCAGTGCTCAGAGCTCAATTTATATCAACAAAGGCACACATATTAAAGAAGAGTCAAAATGAAAGAACTATCCCTACAACTTGAACAAACAGAAAGAGAGCAACAAAAGAAACTGTCAGGCACCAGAAGAAAGCAAAAAATAAAAACTACAGCAAAATTAAATGAATTAGAGAATAGAAAAACAATTGAAAGAGTTAACAAGGACAAAAACTGCTTCTTTGAAAAAATTAACAAAATTGATAAACCACTGGCCAGACTGACTAAAGAAATACTGGAAAAGAAACCAATAATCCAAATAAGAAATGGGATGGGCCATATCACAACAGATCCAACTGAAATTAAAACAATCATAACAGATTACTACAAAAAATTGTACTCTAACAAATTTGAAAACCTAGAAAAAATGGACGATTTCCTAGAAACACACTACCTAGCTAAACTAACACAAACTGAAGTAGAACAACTAAATAGACCCATAACAAAAAAAGAGATTGCAAAGGTAATCAAAACACTCCCAACAAAAAACAGCCCTGGCCCTGATGGCTTCACTGCAAAGTTCTACCAAACTTTCAGGGAAGACTTACCACTACTACTGAAGGTATTTCAAAGCATAGAAAAGGACGGAATACTACCTAACTCCTTCTATGAAGCCAGCATAACCCTGATACCAAAACCAGCTAAAGACAACACAAAAAAAGAAAATTACAGACCTATATCCCTATGAACATAGATGCAAAAATCCTCAACAAAATTCTAGCCAATAGAATTCAACAACATATCAAAAAAATAATCCACCATCACCAAGTAGGATTTTATACCAGGTATGCAAGGTTGGTTCAATATTAGAAAAACAATTAATGTAAACCACCACAGAAAAAAAAGACAAGAACCACATAATTTTATCAATTGATACAGAAAAGGCATTTGACAAAGTCCAACACCCACTCATGATAAAAACTCTCAGCAAAAGAGGAACAGAAGGAAAATTCCTCAACATAATAAAGGGTATTGATACAAAGCCAATACCCATCATCATCCTAAATGGAGAGAGCCTGAAAGCATTTCCCTTGAGAATGGGAAACAGACAAGGATCGCCTTTATCACCGTTCTTATTCGACATTGTGCTAGAGGTCCTAGCCAGAGTAACTGGGCTAGACAAAGAAATAAAGGGCATACAGATTGGTAAGGAAGAAATAAAATTATGTCTATTTTCCAACGACATTATCTTATACACAGAAAACCCTGAGGAATCCTCAAGAACACTATTAAAACTAATAGAAGGGTTCAGCAAAGTTTCGGATTACAATATAAACATACAAAATCAGTTGGATTCCTCTATATCAACAAAAAGAACATTGAAGAGGAAATCACCAAATGAATATCATTCACAGCAGCCCCCAAGAAGATAAAATACTTAGGAATAAACCTTACCAAAAATGTAAAAGAGCTATACCAAGAAAACTACAAGGTACTACTGCAAAAAAACAAAAGGGACCTACGTAATTGGAAAAACATACCTTGCTCATGGATAGGAAGACAACATTGTAAAATTGTCCGTTCTACTAAAAGCCATCTATAGATATAATGCTCTTCCGATCCAAATTCCAATGACTTTTTTTAAAAAGATGGAGAAACAAATCACCAACTTCATATGGAAGGGAAAGAAGTCGCGGATAAGCAAAGCATTACTAAAAAAGAACAAAGTGGGAGGACTCACTATGCCTGATAGTAGAACCAATTATACTGCCACAGTAGTCAAAACAGCCTGGTACTGGTACAACAACAGATACATAAACCAATGGAACAGAACTGAGAATCCAGATATAAATCCATCCACATATGAGCAGCTGGTATTTGACAAAGGCCCAGTGTCAGTTAATTGGGGAGAATATAGTCTTTTTAACAAAAGGTGCTGGCGTAACTGTATATCCATCTGCAAAAAATGAAACAGGACCCATACCACACACCATGCACAAAAACTAACTCCAAATGGATCAAAGACCTAAACATAAAATCTAAAACGATAAAGATCGTGGAAGAAAAAATAGGGACAACATTAGGAGACCTAATACATGGCATAAACAGAATACAAAACATTACTAGAAATGACGAAGTGAAACCAGATAACTGGGAGCGCCTAAAAATCAAACATACTCATCTAAAGACTTCACCAAAAGAGTAAAAAGACTACCCACAGACTGGGAAAAAGTTTTCAGCTAAGACATCTCCACCCAGCGCCTGATCTCTAAAATCTACATGACTCTGCTAAAACTCAACCACAGAAAGACAAACAACCCAGTTAAAAAATGGGCAAAGGATATGAACAGGCACATCACTAAAGAAGACATTCAGGCAGCTAACAGATACATGAGGAAATGCTCTCGATCATTAGCCATTACAGAAATGCAAATCAAAACTACGATGAGATTCCATCTCACTCCAACAAGGCTGGCATTAATCCAATAAACACAAATTAATAAAAGTTGGAGAGGCTGTGGAGAGACTGGAACACTTATACTCTGCTGGTGGGAATGTAAAATGGTATACAACCACTTTGGAAATCAATTTGGCACTTCCTTAAAAAGCTAGAAATAGAACTACCATACAACCCAGCAATCCCACTCCTCGGAATATATCCTAGAGAAATAAGAGCCTTTACACAAAGAGGTATATGCACATCTTATGTTTATTGCAGCACTGTTTACAATAGCAAAAAGATGGAAGCAACCATGGTGCCCATCAATGGATGAATGGATAAATAAATTATGGTATATTTACACAACGGAATACTACACATCAATAAAGAACAGTGATGAATCTGTGAAACACTTCATAATATGGAGAAACCTGGAAGGCATTATGCTGAGTGAAATTAGTTGCAAAAGGTCAAATATTGTATAAGACCACTATTATAAGATTTTGAGAAATAATTTAAACTGAGAAGAACATATTCCTTTGTTGTTACGAGAGAGGGGAGGGAGGGAGGGTAGGAGAGGGGTATTTACTAAAGAGACAAGAACTACTTTGGGTGAATGGAAGAACAACACTCAACACAGTGGAGGTCAGCACAACTGGACTAAGCCAAAGCAAAGAAGTTTCCTGAATAAACTGAATGCTTCAAAGGTCAGCAAAGCAGGGGCAGGGGTTTGGGGACCATGGTTTTAGGGGACATCTAAGTCAACTGCCATAATAAAATCTATTAAGAAAACATTCTGCATCCCACTTTGAAGAGTGGCATCTGGGGTCTTAAATGCTAGCAAGCAGCCATCTCAGATGCATCAATGATTCTCAACCCACCTGGATCAAGGGAGAATGCAGAACATCAAGAACATAAGATAATAACGAGCCCAAGAGACAGAAAGGACTACATGAACTAGAGACTACATCATCCTGAGAACAGAAGAACTAAATAGTGCCGGGCCACAACCAATGACTGCCCTGACAGGGAACATAAGAGAGATCCCTTGAGGGAGAAGGAGAACAGTGGGATGCAGACCCCAAATTCTCATAAAAAGACCAGACTTAATGGTCTGACTGAGACTGGAAGGACCCCAGTGATCATGGCCCCCACACCTTCCGTTTACCGACTACGGGAACCATCCCCAAAGCCAGTTCATCAGACATGGATTGGACTAGGCAATGGGTTGGAGAGGAATGCTGGTGAGGCGTGAGCTACTTGGTTTGGGTGGACACTTGAGACAATGTTGGCATCTCCTGCCCGGAAGGGAGATGGGTGGGTAGAGGGGCTTAGAACCTGACAAAATGGTCACGAAAAGAAAGACTGGAAGGAGGGAGTGGGCTGTCCCATTGGGGGAAAGTAATTGGGAATATGTAACAAGTTGTGCATAAGTTTTTATGTGAGAGACTGGCTTGATTTGTAAGCTTTCACTTAAAACACAATAAAAATTATTAAAATAAAAAAAAAAGAAGCTGACCCATGATTGCTTCAACAAGCTCTCAGAACAAAGACTCAAGAAATCTTCTGGATGAAGGTGTGATCTTGGAATTTCTAGATGCAGAATGCAAAAGATTAATATACAGAACTCTTAAAGACATCAGGAAGGAAATAAGGCTAAATGCAGAACAAGCCAAGGAACACAAAGATAAAGCAGCTGAAAAAATTAAAAAGGTTACTCAAGAACATAATTAAAAATTTAATAAGCTGCAAGAAACCATACAGAGACTGCAATCAGAAATTCAGAAGATTAACAATAAAATTACAGAGTTAGAAAACTCAATAGAAAGTAAGAAGAGCACAATTGAAGAACTGGAAGGCAGAATTACTGAGATTGAAGATCAAACTCTTGGGACTAATATATTTGAAGAGAAAGCAGATAAAGGAATTTTAAATGAAGAAATCCAAAGAATCATGTGGGACTTTATCAAGAGAAATAACTATGAGTGATTTCAGTACCAGAACAGAGAGGGCTAACAGAAAATACAGAGGGAACTGTTGAAGATTTGTTGGCAGAAACCTTCCATGATATCATGAAAGATGCTCATCGAATTCCACATAAGGTAGATTTCAAAAGTAAGTGACCGAGACACATAATAATCAAACTTGCCAAAATCAAATATAAAGAGAATTTTAAGAGAGGCTAGGGATAAAGGAAGTCACCAACAAAGGAGAGTAAATAATAAAAAACTTGGACTACTCAGCAGAAATCATGGAGGCAAGAAGGAAATGGGATGAATTTTACAAAATATTGAAGGAAAAAAATTGCCAGCCAGGAATCAAACCATAACCCTGGCCCTCTGGCCTTCTGGCCCTCTGGCCTTAGCCCTCTAACTCTAGCCCCTAAGCCATGAGCCCCAAAGCCCCTAAGACCCTAAGCCCTTAGGTCCTGACCCCCAAGGCCCTAAACTCTAACCCTAACCCCAATACCCTAAACCCTACAACCTAAACACCTACACCCCAAAACACTACACCCCAAAATGCTACACACTAAACCCTATACTCTAAGCTCCAAACCCTAAACCCAAACCTCCATTCCCAAAGCCCAAACCCTAAACCTAACCGTAAATCTTAAACCCTAACACCTAACCCTAACCCCTAACGACCCTAACCCTAACCCTCGAACCATAACCCTCTAACGCTAACATGAAACCCTAATCCGAAACCCTAACCCTATAACTCTAACCCTCTAACCCTAGCCCTAAACCTAACCCCAACCTCCAAATCCAACCCCAAACCCTAAACCTCAAATCCCTAGCCCTAAACCTAAGAATGAGCCTAAGCCTAACCCTATCACTTAACTCTAAACCCTAAACCATAACACTTAAAACCCTAACATGCAAAACCCTAACACCCTTAGCCCTAACACATTTAACACTAACACCCTAAACGCCAAAACACTAAACACTAACACCCTGAACCCCAACCCCTAAACCCTAAACTTAAACGCTAAACCATCTAACCCTCTAACCCTAATACCCTAACACTAAACCCTAACACCAGCCCCCAGCCCTAACGCTCACTCTAAGCCTTAAACCCTAAACCTTAAGCCCTAAACCCTAGGCTCTAAGCCCTAAGCCCTAAACCCTAAGTCCTAAAACCCTAAACTCTAAGCCCTAAGCCTAACCCTCTAACCCTAAACCCTAAAACCTTACCCCAAACGCATCCCAAACCCCTAAACCTGAACCCCTAAGCCCTAGCCCTAACCCCTAACCCTAAACCTCTAAACCATACCCCTAATCCTCTAACCCTAAACTTCTAACCCTAACCCTCTAACCCTAACCACAACACCAACCCCAACCTCTGAACCCTGAAACCCTAACCCCCTAACCCCAAGCCTCTGAACCCTAAGCCTAAACACTCTAACCCTAAACCCTAACCTTCACACCCTCACCTTCTCACTCCCTCATTCTATAATCTTCTCAACCTCTAACCCCTCACCCTCTAACCCCACCCCAACTCCCTCAATCTCTAACCCCCAAACCTCTAAACCCCAACCTTCTAACCCCAAACCACATATCCCAAACAAACCCAACACCAACCCCAACCCTAAACCTAAACCCTGACCCCTAAAACCTAACCCAAACCCTAATGACTAAACCCCAAAACCCTAAACCCCCAAAACTGTAAACCCCAAACTGCAACTCCTAACACCTAACCTGTAAATCCAAACTCTAACCTCAAACCCTAAACCTAACCCTAACACCTAACCCCAACCGAAAAACCCTAACCCAAACCCTAACAACCCTAACCCTAACATCCCTAACCCGAAAACCCTAACCCCAACCCCTAACCCCAAACCCTAACAACCAGAACTCTAACAACCCCAACCCTAACATCCCGAACCTCAAACCCTAACCCTTTTTGTTAGCAGCAGTAGCACTTAACCACTAGCCACCAGGGTTTCCATGAGCAGTCACAGGAATAGACATATGCACACCCGTGTTCACTGCGACATTATTCACAGTAGCAAAAAGATGGAAACAACCTAAGTGCTCGTCCACAGAGGAATGGATAAACAAACTACGGTACATACACACAGTGGAACACTACACGACAATGAAGACCAATGATGAATCTCCGAAACATCTCACACCATGGATGAATCTGGAGCCCATCATGCTGACTAAGTCAATCACAAAACGACATATACACTAAGAGACCACGATCATAAAAACTCATGAAAACATTTACACACAGAAACAATCCTTGATGTTCACCAGGCAGACGGAGAGTGGGTAGAGAAAAGCTAACTAAACAATAACCAAAAAAAACAAACCCACCGCCGTCGAGTCGATTCCAGCTCATAGAGACCCTATAGGACAGATTAGAACTGCCCCATAGAGTTTCCAAGGAGCGCCTGGTGGATTCGAACTGCAGACCTTTGGTTAGCACTGGTGGGTCTTAACCACTATGCCATCAGGGTTTCCAACCAAACGACAGATATGTGGTAACTCTGGTGAAGGAAGAGACGGTACACAAGACTGGGAATCAACCTCAGCCTCCTCACTCTAACCCTAACCATAACCCTAAACCACTTGTGCCCTAGCCTAGTAACCCCAGCCCTAACCCCAACTCCCAGCCACCTAAAACCTATACCCCTAAACCTAACTCCCAAACCTCTAACCCCCCAACCTGAACCCCTAACACCAAACCCTAACCCCTAACCCTCTAACCCTTCTGCATCTCTGGGCCTCTCGACTCTCCGTCTATTTTCTCCCTCCAAATCCTACTAACACTCAGTGGAATTTTGAAGTTTGAGCTGTGCTTTGCTTCTTGTTGTCTCCACCGGTCCCATCAAGGCACTGCATCATTTATTTGCTCTGCTTCACTATTGAGTTCCAAAACCATGGCTTAGAATCACCTGACACTGAACCTCAGCGATTGGGCGCAAGGCCGCGAGAGGGCGTGCGCACCGCCGGTTCTGTTCTGCCCACCAGACCCTCCGAGCATGGGAACCTCCTGGACCTAAGACGGGACTAACTGGGTACCGCTCCAGTGGCGACAGCAGAAGCTTTTCTTCCCGAGGGACCCAACGCCCCAGGGCGCTCTCTCAATACTCCCATTAATGCTATGATTATCCTAACCCACTCCTTCTGAGACCTAGTGGGTCCTCGACCAGGCCCAGCCTTCACGACCTGCACCCCCCTGCCGTGGTCATGTACAGGAACCTGCAGGGCCGCGCCCTCCCCGCCCAAGCTCTGCCCCTCCACACCCTGATGCCCTGCAGGCCTCTACTAGGTCCCCGCCCAGGGGAGAGTTGTCGCCCCCCACGGGATGGGGGGACACGAGGAAACATTCGGAAACCACCCCCCAGGCACGAAGCCGACTGCCCGTATTGAGACCATGTGAGCAGGGCTGCCCCGCCGACTGGAGCCTGCAGGGCATCACTCACGTTTGTCAGCTTCTCACCGCCCTCTGGGCTCAGGGTCCCAGAGCAGCCAATCCCCCCCGGGGGGGGGCGGTCCGTCCGCAGGGGCTGGAAGATCGGGTTGGTGCCCATGGCCGGAGCGCTTAAAACCCTTACAAGCCCTCATAAACCGTCAGCTCCAGACCTTCAAATGTCAGCCCGAGAGACACCTAATCTCCAACCTAAAAAAAAAAAAACACACCTGTTGCCATCGAGTCAATTCTGACTCATAGCGACCCTATAGGACAGAGTAGAACTGCCCCACAGAGTTTCCAAGGAGCGCCTGGTGGATTCAAACTGCCAACCTTTTGGCTAGCAGCCTTAGCACTTAACCACTACGCCACCAGGGTAACCCACTGAACCCACTGTCACCAGGGTAGGGGCTCCAAATCCCACCAGTTTGAGGAACCCTCAAATCCCCTCAGCACCAGAGACCGCCTCCACAGCTACCGCTACACAGCGCCGCACAAACGTTTAAGTTAACAAACAACATGGGCGCTCAGGACCCCTTCCTGCTACCCCCACCCCCGCCACCCAGAGGGGGAGCGGGACCGGCATCCACACTGTTAACACACACTGAATCGCTGCTGCTTCCACAAGGAGTAGGATCCCCGCGCTGCTCCACAGATTCCCAGGACCCCTTCCTTTCCAGGTGGGGCCGGGGCCGCGCCGACGCCCCAGCCCCGAGAGTAGACCAGCCGGGCGCGGGCGAGGGCGCGGGGTGCCTCAGCCTCCCAGGCACAGCGCCCAAAACAGTTAGGGGCAGCGGGGCCTTGGGCGGGGGATCGCTCTCTCCCCGCCCCTGGCACCCTACGGAGTCTGGTGGGGGTGGGACGACGAACGGGGGCGAGTGCCCCGTCCTCAGTCTGGAGTCTCACCCCCCCGGGCGAACTCTGGGCCTTGGTTTCCCCCCGGCAGAGGGAGCAGGTGGGGGGCGGGGGGGGCAGGAGCCCATCACCCAGCTTGGCCCGCAAACCCGCCCCGGGCAGAGGAGGGACCTGGGCGCAGCCCTGGACACGGCCTTTCTCCCCAAGCCCTTCAAGCCCCCAGGCCCGAGGGCACTCCGCAGCTGGATCCCGCGGCTGGACCCCGCCCCCGCCACAAGTCCATGGGGATGAAATTTCGCAGACCAGCTGCGTCTCCCGGGCCAGAGGCTCCCTCTCGCAGCCCTTACAGAGGCTGCGTCCGCCCGGCCCCGCACCGCGTCCGCCCCTGGGGATCACTCGGGAGGGGGTACGCCGGAGGGGGCGATGCCAGCTGCTAACCCAACGTCCGGACTCTCCAACCTCTGGAGCCCACGGACTGCTGGGACTGGGAACCGCCCTCCTGGTGCCTTCCCTCCACACCTTCGAGGGGCCGAGCTTGTTCAGTCTGGGAGCGGGTCCCTCCACCCACTTGCCGGAGTTTCCTACCTTTCAGAAACCACGGCACGGAAAGCAGCACGAACACCGTCCGCTCTAAGGCGCGCCACCTGCCCGGGCCCCTCACCGCCCGTCCCAGCGCTTCCGGGACTAACTGGCTGGAGGGCGAGGAACATGGCTGCCGGCCCCGCCCAGCGGCCCGGGTAGGGGGCAGGCGTGGGGGGGTTGGGCCTCCAGAGGGGAGGGTGGGGTCTAGAAGCAAGGACAACGCCAAGGTGTGCGGGGTGAGGAGACAGGAGACGTCAGGAGAGAGCCCTCTCGCGTGCAGAGTTAAGTATTGGAGGTGCAACGGTTAAGTGCTTGGCTAACTGAAAGGTGGGCCGTTGGAACCCACCAGCTCAGGGGTTGAAAAGATCTGGAGATGGGCTCCCATAAAGATTCTAACCAAACAAAATCCGAACCAGTTGCTATTGAATCAATTCCGACTCATAGTGACCCTATAGGGCAGAGTAGAACTGCCCCATAGGGTTTCTAAGACTAAAAGTCTTTACAGAAGCAGACTGCCATGTCTTTCTGCAAATAACCAACTGGCGGATTCGAACTGTCCACGCTTTGGTTAGCAGCCGAGCTCTTAACCATGGTGCCACCAGGGTTGCGCCATAAAGACTGCAACCTAGGAAACCTTGTGAGGCAGTTCTAAGTTGTCATACAGGGTTGATATGAGTCAGAATCTCTTGATGGCACACAACCATGATTGTACTAAGAAAAATTCCTCCAAGCATCTGCCTACATGACCCCTGAAGCACACATGCATGCATGCTATCAAAGCAGTGCGGCCAAAGACAGGAAATTGGAATAGAGACATTATAGAGTGGACAGTGAAAAGTGATTTCTGAGGGGCATGCAGCTCAAGCGGAGGAGGTAGAATACAACTAAATGCCCTTCTACTTCTATTGTTCAATGGTCTTGAGAAAGAATGTGTCCCAGGAATTAACTGTAGCCCAGGAGAACTTGAAGACAGCAAATACAGAGGACCGGTCAGGATGCTTCTGCAGTGGTCAGGGTGAGCAGTGATGGTGGTAGTGCAGGTGGGAACAGTGGGCAGGCTTGAGGTGTACTTTGGAGCTTGAGCTGCCAAGAATTGCTGGTGGATCAGATGTATGTGATGACGGGAATGGAGAATCAAAGGTGACTTCTAGAATTCAGGCTACCATGAGCGCATGGTCACCAGAGCCATCCTCTACCACGTGGAAAACCATGGAGGAACAAACTTGAGAAAATGACCAAAAGATTTTTTTCTGGACATGTTAGATTTGGATGTCTGAGTTCGTCCAAGTGTGGAGAACAGTTCCCAGCTGTGGATACCACTCTGAGGTAGAGTAGTTTTCCAGGTTCCAAGAATTTGGAGATCATGAGCCTATAGCTGATTTGAAAGCCACTGGTGGTGCAGTGGTTATGCATTTGGCTGCTACCAAAAGGTCTGCAGTTTGAATCTACCAGTCGCTCCTTGGAAACCCTGTGGGGAAGCTCTACTCTGTCCTGTAGGGTCCCTATGAGTGAGAATCCACTTGATAGTGACTTTTTTTTGTTTTGTTTTGTTTTAATACTAAGCTCAGAAAAGTTGTGTGTCAGGGTTGTATTTTTTCGCAATACTTATTCAAGCAGTTCAAAAATACCAGCCACTCCTTGGAAACCCTATGGGTCAATTCTACTCTGTCCTTTAGGGTCGCTATGAGATAGAATTGACCCAACAGCAATGGACTTAGAACTTGGACTTAGAGGAGCCCTTTCTTTGTCAAAGCTGAAAGTTTTACTTCATACTTTTTAAAAACTGCCATGTCTCGTGCTACACGGCTACCCTTACAGGAGCATTTTTGATGCTAACTTGACTTGTCCTTGGTGAAGGGCTCTGTATTCATTTTCTAGGGCTGCCACAGTAAATTACCAAAAACTCAGTGTCTTTAAAAAAACATATAATCCATACAGTCCAAGAAGCTGGACTATATGAAGAAGAAGGGGCACCAGGATTGGAGGAAGACTCATTAACAGCCTAGACATGCAGATGACACAACCTTGCTTACCGAAAGTGAAGAGGACTTGAAGCACTTACTGATGAGGATCAAAGACTTCAGCCTTCAGTATGGATTACACTTCAATATAAAGAAAACAAAAATCCTCACAACTGGAACAATAAAAAAATCACAATAAAGAGAGAAAATACTGAAGTCGCCAAGGATTTCATTTTACTTGGATCCACAATCAACACCCATGGAAGCAGACTTCGAGAAATCAAATGACATATTTTATTGGGCAAATCTGCTACAAAAGACCTCTTTAAAGTGTTAAAAATTGAAGATGTCACTTTGAGGACTAAGGTGTGCCTGAACCAAGCCATGATATTTTCAGTCGCCTCATATGCAGCTAAAGCTAGACAATGAATAAGGAAGACAAAAGAACTGAAACTTGAATTATGTTGTTGGTGAAGAATAATGAATACACCATGGACTGCTAGAAGAATGAACACACCTGTCTTGGAAGAAGTACAGCCAGAATGCTCCTTAGAAAGGTGGGTGGCAAGACTTGGTCTCACGTACTCTGAACATATTATCAGGAGGAATCAGTCACTGGAAAAAGACATCGTGCTTGGTAAAGTAGAAGGTCAGTGAAAAAGACAAAGATCCTCAATGAGACAGATTGAGACGGTGGCTGCAACAGTGGGCTCAGACATAGCAATGAGAAAGGCCCAGGGCTGGGCACTGTTCCGTTCTGTCGTACACAGGGTCGCTATGAGTTGGAACTGACCCAACAGCACCTAACAACAACATCATAAACTCACTAGATCTCCTGGGGATAGAATGTCATATTCACTGGGGAATAGATAGAGTTTGTTTGTTTGTTTACCATATTTACTAATGTTGTGATTTATGTTTGATAACTTCCACATTCTGTTGGATCGCTTTTCTTTGGAATGGACGCAAACGTGCATCTCCTGCAGCCTGTTGGCCAGGTAGCTAGCTTCCAAATTTCTTTGCATGGTGGAGTGAGCATCTGCAGTGCTGCATCTGTTTGTTGAACCAACTCAGTGGGTATTCTGTCAGTTCCTGGAGGCTTGTTTTTCGCCAGTGCCTTCAGTGTAGCTTGGACTTCTTGCTTCACTACTACCAGTTCTCGATCATATGCCACCTCATGAAACGACTGAAAGTCGACCATTTCTTTTGGTACTGTGACTCTGTGTATCTTTCCATCTTTTGTGTGTGTGCTTTAAGTGAAACTTTACAAATCAAGTCAGTCTCTCATACAAAAATTAGTATACAGCTTGCTATGTACTCCTAGTTCCTCTCCCGCCAATGAGACAGCACACTCCTTCTCTCAACCCTGTATTCCCCGTGTCCATTCAGCCACTTTCTGTCCCCCTCTGCCTTCTCATCTCTCCTCCAAACGGGAGCTGCCCACAGTCTCATGTGTCCACTTGAGACCAGAAGGTCACTCCTCACCACTGTCATTTTCTATCCTATAATCCAGTCCAATCCCTGTCTGAAGAGTTGGCTTTGGGAATGATTCCAGTCTTGGGCCATCTAGTTCTTCTGGTCTCAGGGTGATGTAGTCTTGGATTTACTTGGCCATTTCTGTCTTCTGGACTCATAATTACCTTGTATCTTTGGTGTTCTTCATTCTCCTTTGCTCCGGGTGGGTTGAGACCAATGGATGCATCTTAGATGGCCGCTTGATAGTGTTTTTAAGACTGCAGACACCACTCACCAAAGTGGGATGCAGAATGTTTTCTTAGTAGATTTTATTATGCCAATTGACCTAGATGTCCCCTGAAAACATGGTCCCCCAACTGCTGCCCCTGCTACTCTGGCCTTTGGAACATTTGGTTTATTCAGAAAACTGCTTTTCATTTAGTCCAGTTATGCTGACCTCTCCTTTATTGTATGTTGTCTTTCCCTTCACCTAAAATAGTTCTTGTCTACTATCTAATTTGCGAATATCCTTCTCCCTCCCTTCCTCCCCATCCTCATAACCATCAAAGAATATTTTCTTCTCTGTTTAAACTATTTCTTGAGTTCTTATATTAGTGGTCTCATACAATATTCGTCCTTTTGCAACTGACTAATTTCACTCAGCATAATGCCCTCCAGATTCCTCCAAGCTATGAAATATTTCACGGATTCATCATTGTTCTTGATCTGTGTGAAGTATTCCATCGTGTGAATGCACCACAATTTATTTATCCATTCATCTGTTGATGGGCACCTTGGTTACTTCCATCTTTCTGCTATTGTAAACAGTGCTGCAATGAACATGGTTGTGCATGTATCTGTTCATATAAAGGCTCTTATTTCTCTAAGATATATTCCAAGGAGTGGGATTGCCATATCCTATGGTAGTTCTGTTTGTACCTTTTTAAGGAAGTGCCAGATTGATTTCTGAAATGGCTGCACCATTTTAAATTCCCACCAGCGGTGAGTAAGTGTTCCAGTCTCTCTACAACCTCTCCAACATTTATTATTTTGTGATTTGGGATTAATGGCAGCCTTGCTGGAGTGAAATGGTATCTCATTGTAGTTTTGATTTACATTTCTCCAGTGGCTAATGATTGTGAGCATTTCTTCATGTATCTGTTACCTGCCTGAAGGTCTTGTTCGTTGAAGTGCCTGTTCCTATCCTTTGCCCATTTTTTGAAATGGGTTATTTGTCTTTTTGTTATTGAGTTTTTGCAATATCATGTAGATTTTAGAGATCAGAGGCTGATCGAAAGTGTTATAGCTAAAAACTGTTTCCCAGTCTGTAGGTAATCAGTTTACTCTTCTGGTGAAGACTTTGGATGAGCGTGTTTGATTTTTAGGAGTTTTCTAATTTCTCTTTGGGTGCTTGTACAGTGTTAGCAATGTTTTTTGTACTGTTTCTGCTATGTATTAGGGCTCCTAGTGTTGTCCCTGTTTTTTCTTCCATGATTTTTATCATTTTAGATTTCATATTTAGGTCTTTCATCCATTTTCAGTTAGTTTTTGTGCATGGTGTGAGGTATGGATCTTGTTTCATTTTTTTGTGGAGGGATTTACAGTTATACCAGCACCATTTGTTAAAGAGGCTGTCTTTCCCCCATTTAACTGACTTTGAGCCTTTATCAAATATCAGCTAATAAGTGAATGGATTTATGTCTGGATTCTCAATTCTGATCCATTGGTCTATGTGTCTGCTGCTGTACAGGTACCAGGCTGTTTTCACTACTCTGGCGGTATAATAAGCTCTAAAATCAGGTAACGTGATGCCTCCCACTTTGTTCTTCTTTTTCAGTAATACTTTATTTATCTGGGGCCTCTTTCCCTTCCATATGAAGTTGGTGATTTGTTTCTCCATCACCTTAAAAAATGTCCTTGGAATTTGGATTGGAATCGCAGCATATCTATAGATTGCTCTCAGTAGAAGAGACATTTTTACAATGTTCAGTGTTCCTATCTATGATCCAGGTATGCTTGTCCACTTACGTAAGTCTCTTTTGGTTTCTTGTAGTAGTATCTTGTAGTTTTGTTTCTATACATCTTTTATGTCTCTGGTTACAATTATTCCTAGTATTTTATCTTCTTGGGGGCTACAGTAAATGGCATTGATTTGGTGATTTCCTCTTTGATGTTCTTTTTGTCGGTGTAGAGGAATCCAACTGATTTTTGTATGTTTATCTTGTATCCTGATACTCTGCTGAACTCTTCTATTAGTTTCAGTAGTTTTCTTGAGGATTCTTTAGCGTTTTGTCTGTATAAGATCATGTCATCTGCAAATAGAGATACTTTTATTTCTTCTTTACCAATCTGGATGCCCTTTATTTCTTTATCTGGCCTAATTGCTCTGGCTAGGACCTCCAGCACACTGTTGAATAAGAGTCCTGATGAAGGGCATCCTTGTCTGGTTCCCGATCTCAAGGGAATGATTTCAGACTCTCTCCACTGAGGGTGATGTTGGCTGTTGGCTTTATATAAATGCCCTTTATTGTGTTGAGGAATTTTCCTTCTATTCCTATTTTCTGAGAATTTTTATCATGAATGGGTGTTGGACTTTGTCAAATGCCTTTTCTGCATCAATTGATAAGATCATGTGGTTCTTGTCCTTTGTTTTACCTATATGGTGGATTACTTTGATTGTTCTTCTAATGTTGAACCATCCCTGCATACCTAGTATGAATCCCACGTGGTCATGGTGAATTATTTTTTTGATATGTTATTGAATTCTATTGGGTAGAATTTTGTTGAGGATTTTTGCATCTAAGGTCATGAGGAATATAGGTCTGTAATTTTTTGTGTTTGTGGTGTCTTTACCTGGTTTTGGTATCAGGGATATGCTGGCTTCACAGAATGAGTTTGGGAGTATTCCATCTTTTTCAATGCTCTAATTGTAGTAGTAATGTTAACTTTACTAGTAGTAATGTTAACTCTTCCCTGAAAGTTTGGTAGAACTCACCAGGGAAGCTGTCAGGGCCAGGGCTTTTTTGTTGTTGTTGTTGTTGTTGTTGGGAGATTTTTAATTTTTTTAATTACCTTTTTCAACCTCTCCTTCTGTTATGGGTTTATTTAATTGTTCTAACTCTGTTTCTGTTAGCTGAGGTAGGCAATGTGTTTGTAGAAATTTATCCATTTCTTCTAGGTTTTCAAAGCTATTAGAGTATGATTTTTCATACTAATCTGATATGATTCTTTTAAATTCAGTTGGGTCTGTTGTGATGTTGGGTAATTTGCTTCTTCTCCTGTTTTTCTTTTGTCAGTTTGGCCAATGTTGTAGCAATTTTGTTAATTTTTTCAAAGAACCAGCTTTTGGTCTTGTTAACTCTTTCAATTTTTTTTTCTGTTCTCTATTATATTTAATTCTGCTCTACTTTTTATTATTTAATTTCTTCTGATGCCTGAGGGTTTCTTTTGTTGCTCTCCTTCTATTTGTTTAAGTTGTAGGGATAATTCTTTGATTTTGGCCCTTTCTTCTTTTTGGATGTGTGCATGTATTGCTATAAATTGACCTCTGGGCACTGCTTTACCTGTGTCTCAAAGGTTCTGGTACAAAGTGTTTTCATTCTCATTGGATACTTTGAATTTCTTTATTCCATCCTTAATTTCTTCTGTAACCCAGTCGTTTCTGAGCAAGGTATTGCTCAGTTTCTGAGTGTTTGATTACTTTTCTCTGCTTTTTTTGTGTTTTTTATTTCTACTTTTATAGCTTCACGGTCAGAGAAGATGCTTTGCAATATTTTGATGTTTTGGATTCTGTTAAGGTGTGCTTTATGGCCTAATATGTGGTCTCTCCCAGAGAATGTTCCATATGCATTGGAAAAGAAAGTATACAAGTAAAGTAGTTTTCCCTAAATGTACAGCTAAATTATATATATATATATATATATATATAATCTTTTAAAATACATATCCTGTAAACCAAACCCATTGTCATAGAGTTCATTCCAACTCACAGCTACCCTATATTATCTCTCAACTATTTGGAACTGGTGAATCTAAAGGATGGTACACTTTTTAATGACATAGAACAGAAAGAGAGAGAGAAAGGAAAGAAGTAAAGGAAGGGAGGGAGGGAGGAAGAGAAAGAGAGAGGGAGGAAGGACGGAAGGAAGGTAGGAAGAAAGAAACGAAAGTTATTAAAATAGAAATTCTCTGTATATAATAGAGGATCAACAATATACATATAAAAGAATTTTTTTTCCCAGATGAAACTGTTTTAGTGTTAAAAATTTATTCATTTTAGCAAATTCTTGTGTTTATATTTCGTCATATGTCCTGGCTCTACATATTCTCATTCAAAGGTGAGTTATTCTAAAACAAGTGAATGATAGAAGAAGACATATACACTATCACAGAAAAATTGTTTCTCAGAGCCTCCTAACAAACTCCAATTAAAGTACTGCTCCCAATTCAAAAGTATCTGTTCTTAGGAGATTTTGCTTACAAAGAAACACCCATGTTGTCTCCTTAGTAAGTCAGGGTGTACATATTATGTAAAGGAATATCCTCCAATGGCTTCCAAGTTTGAAATAAATAACATATCATCATGACATGTATTGCCTTGCGTTGTTGTTGTTGTTAGTTCCCTCAAGTCAGTTCCAAGTCACAGTGGCACTATGTACAACAGAATGAAACACTGCCAGGTCCTGTGTCTTCTTAGGTCTTCCTTATTCATTGTCCAGCTTTCATGTGCATATGAGGCAATTGAAAACACCGTGGCTTGGATCAGGGACACTTTAGTCTTCAAGGTGACATCTTTGCTTTTTAATGCTTTAAAAATTTCTTTGCAGCAGATTTTCCAAATGTAATGCATCATTTGATTTCTTGACTGATGTTTCCATGGGTGTTGATTGTGGATCCAAGTAAAATGAAATCCTTGACAATTTCAATCTTTTCTCCATTTATCATGATGTTGCTTATTGCTCCACGGATGAGGATTTTTGTTTTCTTTATGTTGAGGTGTAATTCATACCTAAGTCTTTACAGTCTTTGGTCTTTATCAGTAAGTGCTTCAAGTCCTGTTTACGTTCAGCAAGCAAGGTTGTGCCATCTGCATATCACAGGATGTTAATGAGTCTTCTTCCAATCATGATGCTCTGTTCTTCATATAGTTCAGTTTGTTGGACTATGTGGACTGCATACAGATTGAATAATTATAGTGAAAGGATGATGCACACCTTTCCTGACTTTAAACCATGCAGTAGTAGCCCATTGTTCTGTTTGAATGACTGCCTCTTCATCTATGCAGAGGTTCCCCATGAGCACAATTAAGTGTTCTGGAATTCCCGTTTTTTTGTGATGTTATCCATAATTTGTTATGATTCACAGAGTCAAATTCCTTTGCATAGTCAATAGAACACAGGTAAACATCTTTCAGATATTCTCTGCTTTCAGCCAGATCCATCTGACATCAACAATGACATACCTGTTCCCACATCCTCTCGAATCCGGCTTGAATTTCTGACAGTTTCTGTCAATGTACTGCTGCAGCCACTGTTGAATGATCTTCAGCAAAAATTCGCTTGCATGTGATATTGATGATAATTTCTACATTTGTTCCTTTGGAATAGGCATACGTATGGATCTCTTCCAGTCAGTTGGCCAGGTAGCTGTATTCCAAATTTCTTGGCATAGAAATATGAGCACTTCCAGTATTGCATTTGTTTGTTGAAACATCTCTATTAGTATTCCATCAATTCCTGGAGCCTTGTTTTTCTCTAATGCCTTCAGTACTGCTTGGACCTCTTCCTTCAGTACCATTGCTTCCTGATCATATGCTGCCTCCCGAAATGGTTGAACATCTACCAATTCTTTTTAGTGTAGTGACTCAGTGTATTCCTTCCATCTTCTTTTGGTACATTCTGAGTTGTTCAATATTTTCTCTGTAGAATCCTTCACTATTGCAACTTGAGGCTTGAATTTTTTCTTCGGCTCTTTCAGCTTGAGAAATGCTGAGGGTGTTCTTCCCTTTCGATTTCTAACTCCAGATCTTTGTATATGTCATTATAATACTTTGCTTTGTCTTCCATAGCTGCTCTTTGAAATCTTCTGTTTAACTCTTTTACTTCATCGTTTCTTCTGTTCTTTTTAGCTACTAGATGTTCAAGAGCACATTTCAGAGTCTCTTATGACATCCATTTTCATCTTTTCTTTCTTCCTCTTTTAATGACCTCTTGTTTTCTTTGTATGTCTGATGTCCTTGATGTCACTCCACTACTCATCTGGTCTTTGGTCATTAGTGTTCAACATGTAAAATCTATTCTTGAGATGGTCTCTAAATTCAGGTGGGATATACTCATGGTCATACTTTGGCTCTCATACACTTGTTCTAATTTTCTTCGGCTTCAACTGGAACTTGCATATGAGTAGTTGACTGTTCTGTTGTTGGTCCCGACCATGTTCTGACTGATGGTATTGAGCTTTTCCATCATCTCTTTCCACACATGTAGTCAGTTTGATTCCTGTGTATTCCATCCGGTGAGGCCCACACTTATAAAAAAAAAAAAAAAACTTGCTGTTTATGTTGTGGAAAAAAGTTATTTGCAATGAAGAAGTCGTTTGTCTTGCAAAATTCTATCATGTGATCTCTGGTATCATTTCTATCACCAACGCCATATTTTCAACTACTGATCCTTCTTTGTTTCCAATTTCTCATTCCAATAACCAGTAGTTATGCATGCATCCTGATTGTACATTGCATAAATTTCAGACTGTAGAAGTTGGTAAAAATCTTCAATTTCTTCATCTTTGTCCTTAGTAGTTGGTGTGTAAATTTAAATAGATTGTATTAACTGGTACTCCTTGTATGTGTATGAATATTACGCTATCACTGGCAGTGTTGTACTTCTGGATAGATCTTGAAATGCTCTTTTTAGTGATTAGTGCACAGCTATATTCATTGCAGCACTGTTTACAAAAGCAAAAAGATGGAAACAACCAAGATGCCCGTCAACAGATGAGTGGACAGATTATGGTATATTCACATAATGGAATATTACACAGTGATAAAGAACAATGATGAATCCATGAAACATCTCATAACATGGAGGAATCTGGAAGGCTTTATACTGAGGGAAATTAGTCACAGAAGGACAAATATTGTATGAGACCATTTTTATAAGAACTCAAGAAAAGATTTAAACACAGTAGAAAACACTCTTCGATGGATGCCAGTGTGGGAAGGGATGGAGAGGGTTTTCACTAATTTGATAGGCGATAGAATTATTTTAGGTGAAGGAAAGGACAACACGCAATGCAGGGGAAGTCAGCACAACAGGACTTATCCAAAAGCTAAGAAGTTTCCAGGATACAACCAAACATTTTGAGGGACAGAGTAGCAGGGGCGGAGGTCTGGGGACCATGGTTTCAGGGGACATCTAGGTCAACTGGCATAAGAAAGCATATTAAGAAAACGTTGTGCATCTCACTTTGTTGAGTGGCGTCTGGGGTCTTAAAAGCTAGCAAACTGCCATGTGAGATGCATCAATTGCTCTCAACCCATCTGGAGCAAAGGAGAATGAAAAACACCAAAGACACAAGGAAAATATTAGCTCAAGAGAAAGAAAGGGCTACATAAAGCAGAGACTCCATCTGCCTGAGACCAGAAGAACCAGATGGTGCCTGGCTACCACCAATAACTGCGCTGAAAGGGAACATGGTAGAGAATCCCTGATGAAGCAGGAGAAAAGTGGGATGCAGACCTCAAATTCCAGTAAAAAGACCAGATATAACGGTCTGACTGAGATGGAGGTACCCCAGAGGTCATGACCCCCAGACTGTCTGTCAGCCAAAACTAAAACCCATTCTTGAAACCAACTCTTCAGACAAAGATTAGACTATAGGACCTAAAATGTTACTGGTGAGGAGTGTGATTCTTAGCTTAAGTAGACACATGAGACTATATGGGCAGCTCCTATCTGGAGTAAAGATGAGAAGGCAGAGGGGAACAGGAGCTGGTTGAATGGACACAGGGAACACAGATGGAGAGAAGGAGTGTGCTGTCACATTGTAGTGAGAGCAACTAGGGTCACATAACAATGTGTACATAAGTTTTTGTATGAGAAACTGACTTGGATTGTAACTTTTCACTTAAAGCACAATAAAAAAAATAAAAGAAAATCTAGTATAGACTCATAAACAACTTTTATGACCTTCAGGAGATGATGCTTTTCTTCTAACTTTATATCCTAAGATTTGCTGAAGCAGTGCATCTGCTCCCGTTGAGGAGCTGTATTTCTTCCTTGGGTGTTCTGTGCACAATAATGCCAAAGCAAACTTTCTCGAAGTCAGGTATCATTACCTGGATCTTCTGCTCAGAAATCCACGATGAATTATCATTCGCAATTACTAGCTACACAAAGTTATTTTAATTAACATATATATACATATATATATATATCTTTAGTTTCTCTGCTATGCATTCCTTTCTACCCACTCACCCAATTTCCAAAGTTCTAGTTAACCAGACCTTTTACTGGAGTGTCTATATGACATGGTCATTGTAGCTGCCATGACTCTGCTCAAGCTTTCCGCAAAGAAGAAGTGCATTCTGTCAGTCTGGTTCGCTGATGCCCAGCTGACACAAAGTATTGCACGGTGGCACCTTCTCTTACTCATTTCTCTTTTTTTGAATTTTTTTTTGTATTTAAAACTCAAGTTATATGATGATTAAGTAATAGAAATGTTATAAATTTAAAAAGAAAAAGTATAGAGAGTATAAAGAGATTAAGAATGAGAGCATGAGATGAGTCAGTGAAAGACTTTAGGCCCTTCCCACCTCCCTGTCACAGCTGGCAACCCCCAATAATCTTCGGTTTCTGTATATTTGCTTATTTCATGTAAGTAAGATCATACAGTAGTTGTCCTTTTGTGACTAACTTTCTTCAATCAGCATCATGTTTTCAAAGCCTAGAGAGAAAGAATTTTCAAATTCCAACTATAGCTAACCTCAGTTTCTCCTATCATTCCCAATTCTCCATCCTTTCTCCAACTAGTGTACCCCCTTTGTCTTTTCTGTTGCTGCCCCATTCTGCCTTTCAGTGGCTCAGCCCTGCTTTCTGCTCCCTCCTTGGTCTCTGTATCCCTCTAACACACTGCTGGCAGCTTCCATCTCTGAATCTTGTCTCTGGAGCTTTCCCTCCATCCAACACACACGACCTAGCTCTATCTCTTTCTGGTTCCTGAAGTCTACAGTCCTTCCCACATATTCACAAACATACACAGACCTTTAGGTTGACATAGGCAACCCACCCAGACACAACCAGTTAAGGTGGTTGTGTGCTGTCTATCTGAGGTTTCTGGCATCAGGTTCTCAGATACAGACATCTCTTTCTGCTTCACGCTGAAGGCGTTCCTCTAATAAGGACAAGGGCTTCTCTTCCGAGAAAAGCAATTTTAATCCCCTACTGTAGCTTGGTTAAGAAGGGTACAAGAAAGAGGTATACATGTAAGAGTCTTAACTAAATATACGCATTCTTCTCTTTAAGTATAACTTCTCCGTAAAACAGCATTTCAGTAAAAGAGGTTGAAAAGAGGTGAGCATTGCTCTCGTTTCAGTGCTTACACCCCAAATTTACTAAGAAAATCACCCTTATAGAAAACTTCTTTCAATGACATCACACATTTATTATGAAGTTTCAGGGGAATGAGGTCATTTCTAAGTTCCAAAGGAACAAATTCATTGGAATTCAATAAATGTGGAATTAAAGAAAAACAACTTCTTAAAAAATGAACTACCATAAACAGTGCCACTTTACAATGGAGACTTTGTCTTCCACAGCAGTGCCCCCATAGGGTGGTGGGTCTCTGGGGAAGAAGAAAGAAACCATGGGGTCTGCAGAGGTGGAGGATATGGTGATGGAGAGGCCTCCAGGGGTCTCTATGACCAAAGCTTTGGGCTCACAAGTGAGGATAAGGACCCTGAAAGCTCAACTAAATCTACTCTCTATTCTCAGAGGTCTCTATCCAAGAGAAAAATGCGCAAGAGTCAACAACATCCCAAACAAAAAGTCAAAGCTCCAGGCCCAGGAAGATTCCAAAACAATCCGAGAGCTCTTTTCCTTCATCTTCCACCGAGCAGACCTCTCACTCCTCCAGCTAAGGGGCTACTTCAGAGAAGCAATGGGTCAGGTGCACACATTTCACCAAGGCTCAGACCTGAAAAGGGCCTCGAATGCACAAAGGCGGGTTATACAGTGGGTCCAGGCAGGGAGGAGGTGGTACCAGCACATCCAGGAAAGAGAATTTTCTGGAGCGTCATGAGTTACCTAGTGAATCGCACATGGTGTCCAGCCTTCTACATTTAGCTGTAGACATGTGCTTGCAGACGTGTTTGAGGGGTAACTCTACTGACTTCCCCAAATTATTTTTGGTCATTTCCAGTTATAGAGACCAGAAGAGCTCACTGGTTCAAAGAACAAATGCACTGGATCTGATTATTACTGTCTGTGGTGTGCTCTCCTTCCAGTGAGTAAAATCTTTTGTCTGTCATTATAGAAAATTTTCACCTATTTAAAATATCTAACGAAACAGATTAAAATATACATGTATCTACGATGTTTATCAATTTCCAAAGTTCTGAAATTGTTTTTTATTACATTTTCAAGACTACAGATTTGTATGACAAAAAAGTTACATCAGGGTCCCACCCTCATATGTAATTTGCTCCCTCTCCCACAAGGTATCCAATGTTAATAGACACATGTGTGTCCTTCCGTACATTTCTCTGCAGGGACACATATACACAGTCACAGGTACACAAGTACATCTGCTGGGGTGTTTGCTTTTATGGTGACTTGGTCTCACTCGACCCACATTGCTCTCGCCCCTTCTTTCACTTGACATTCTACCTTGATTCTCTGTAAGTCATTAGATATGGCACTAACACTATATTTTTGGGTCTTTAACTTACATGAATAATTTAAATAGATGATATCAACTCAGTACACTTTATCTGGACTTATACATGTTGTTGTTAGAAGCTATCAAGTCAGTTCTGACTCACAGTGACCCTAGGCACAACAGAACAAAACTCGGCCCGGTCATTGCAATCCTAATAATCGTTGCTATATTTGAGCACACTGTTGCGGCCACTGTATCAATCTCATTGAGGGTCTTCCTCTTTTTCCCTGGACCTCTGCTTTACTAAGCATAATGTCCTTTTCCAGGGACTGGTCCCTCTTGATAAGATGTCCAAAGCCATCCTTACTTCTAAGGAATATTCTGGCTCTCTCTGCTCAAGACAGATTTATTTGTCCATACATAACACTACTAATACGAAGCATTATCATCCATGCTTTTTAAGTCCACTCTTCCTGCATCTTCTAACTCTCCTCCCCCTGTTCTTTCCCACAAGTGAATCCAAGGTAATTCAGGTTAACAATGTGGTAAGTCGTCTCTCCTATCCTTGCTTAAACAAGCACACACGCACATACATGTATCCTCGTCTTCTCATTTCTACACACACATAAACATAAACAGGTATTCAAGCATATTCAAACAATTGATATTGTTTAACCCAGATGTGCTCATTTTATATACACTTCACTGCACCTTGATTGTTTCAGTAATACTTCCATAATACTTCATAGAGATTTCTCCCACTCAACTACTACAACTCTTTTTCATTCTAAGGACTCCCTGTTTTATTGAAGATGTAGCTTTACCATAAGTTCTCTATCATTCCACCATCAATGGACAAAGTTTGGTCATATTAATAATAACTATTCTATCTATACTATAGGATTTGTTTCTGTGGAATAGACTCCCCAGAGTGAGATTTCCAATTCAAAAAATGTTAAAAGTACAGAGTCATGGCCATGTCTTTCCCCTAGAGGCTGCCATAATGCACCTCTCCAGCCACGTCTCAGGGCATCCTTCTCCCCACAGCCCGGCCAGCCATAGGTGGTGCTGATTTTTAAATTATGCCAGTTTCACTGGCAGTTTGATATTTTCTTAACTTGGACTGTGTTTATTGGGCATGTGGATTTACTCTGAATGAACTGTTTGAATTCACTGCTCATTGTTCAAGTGCTTAACTTTTATCCTTCTGTGTAAAACGGAAATTGTTATTAAGCCTTGTCATCTCCATTTCACATGATTTTCTAAATCTATCATTTGTGTATCACATTTTTGCAAGCTTTGTCCCCCAGAACTATCACTTGAGTCAGCACCATTTATTAAATAAATATAATTTTCTTGAAATACGACCTTTGTAAGTTATTGTGACTTCTTAACAGATTTTCTGTTTCATTGGTCTACTTGTCAATTTCTATGCTATGTAATATCAATTTGTTCTATTACCCGAAGAAGTAGACACCTGTTACTATCCTGCTTTTTCATGTTTTACTTTGGTAAAACCGCCCTGGTTTTGCAGCGATTAAGTGCTCAACTGCTAATCCAAAGAAAGTTTGGCAGGTCGGACCCACCAGGTGGCTCCAAGGGAGAAAGACCTGGTGTTCTGCTCCCATAATGATTACGACCTAGAAAACCCTATGGGGCAGTCAAATGGGATCGCTTTGAGTCAAAAATCGACTCCAAGTCTCATAACAACAGGAATATTCTTTGTTATCTATTCTTTGTTATCTACTGTAGTATTTGTAGCATGTGATTACTGTATACAGTTCAAAAACAACTATCTTAATATTCCGGCTGGAAATGCATTCCACTTATATATTAGCTTTAAGGACCTCCATTTAATTGACAAGACGTTCCATTTGAAAATATGGCATATTTTTGCATATATTCAGGTTTCATTTTATGTACTTTAATACACTGTTTTCCCTCATAGGGGTCCTTTGCTGCTCTGGTTAAAACAATGTTTTGCTAAATATTTTACAGTTTTGGATACAGTGTGGTACAGTCAAGTAGTAGGGGAAAGAGAACGGTCTGCCCTTCCCACCCTTGCCAAATTTAGACCCTTATTCTATACTGGAGAGAAACCATTGATTTTGATGCATTTGTCTTTTATGCAGGTATGTAATTATATCATTATTTTAAATATCTCTTTTAATACTTGTACTAGTTATTTAAATTTTCTAGTTTATTCCTTCACCTAAAAACTATGTTGAGTGATACCAAAATTTTTGTCTAGTTCCAAATTTATCGGAATGGGTTTAATATTTTTATATTTATCTCACACCGGATAAGTTTGGGGATAACTTATTATGCACCAATAGATAACTAATACTCTGAGCTACTGACCGTTATGGTAATCAACACACAACTTGTTTCTGACAGTTAAGTACTTCCACCTGGCCTCTGTTCAGCTGGGATACCATGATTTACATTGCTACTAGGCTGCCCAGCCTCCACTAAAACCTGAGCCTATAGAGAATTGTTCTTGTTAGCTGTCATCAAGTCCTTTCTGACTCATGACCACCCCATGTGGGCATAGTAGAAGTGTTCAATAGGGTTTTCAAGGCTGTGATCCTTTAAAAGCAGACCGTGAGGACTGTCTTTGGAGGTGCCTTTGGGTGCGTTCAAACCACCAAACTTTCAGCTAGTATAGAACACTTAACTGTTTGTGGCACCCAGGGACCCCCTACAAAGGATAGATATTGGTAAGCTCCATGTTGCTGGTGCTCCCCTCATCTCCACATTCCTTATTCTTTAAATGAAATGGGTGTCCTTCAGGACCTCCAAGAAATGGTCTTATAGAAGACTAACTTAGAGTTGTCCACACATTGGAGGCTTTTATTCCCTCTTCCAACACCTGACACAGTAGGTCTGGTATTTCAATTTCATAGAATTTGGGCCCTTGTGTTTTCCAAACTTCCAAAAGCAATCCCACAGCATATTAAACCCATTTCCAGAACCCTTGCTATGGCAATAAATCCTTGTCAACAAACTCTCCTTGATCCAACTTTATATTAAACTCCCCTTCACTCAGCACCTTCAGCACTCGTCCCTCAGCACAACCCCGTCCTGCTCACACAAGGCAGCCAGGTCTTGCAGCTCCTTCAGTGTACAGTCCCTCCCCCACCAACCACAACCAGCACTTTCCCGGGTGGCTATGCTGGTATCTGACAACTAAGTATCTGGAAATGCATGGGACTCTATCTGAGGATTCTGCAAAGGAAACTGTTGAAGGTGGATGGGGTGGGGGGTGGGGTGGGGCGGGAAACCAGAACATAAAGTATGAACATTCCAGAGGTTGAAATTAAATGAGCCCAAATCCCAGAGCTGCAGACCCTTTGTGGACAGAAACAGCTCCCAGAGAAGCCCTCTCTCATATAAATGGGATAGAGCATCTGTAAAGGAGAGATGGGCAGGTGGGCAGGTGGGCAGACACCTGAAACTCTGGCAGAGGAGAATCCTTCTCTCTGACCAGAGTATGGAAGGGCCAAATATTGTAGAGGAAGCTCCAATATATTTTTTATCTCTCTCTGCTGTTAATTGACACCTTGTGAATTATACCTCAAAGGCTGAGACTTTTTGAAAGCAGATAGCCAGGCTTGTCTTCTGAGGCGCTTTGTGACAGGTTCAAACTGCCAGCCTTTTGGCTGGTTGTCCAGTGCTTTGGCCCCATAGGCAGAACCAGTCACTAATGTGCACAACAGAATAAAGAGATTAAAGCCTCAGCATTCCTGCCAGTGGGCCAGGAAAGCACTCCTTCAGAACTCAGAGAACAGCAGAGAAATAAAGAGAGGAGACTGTGCAAGAAAGAGATTCTGCAGACTTGCTATGAACTCCTGGTTCACCCCCCGATGCATCTGCATTGCCCTGACCCTAAGAAGCATTATCAAATCCTTTAAGAGCTGCACTATGTGTTAGAACACCATCAAGGTTCCAGACTGAGTGGCACTCACATAGATTAGACCTAAATACAACTGCAAAGCCTTCAAAAACTGAATTAACATTTGAACCACAGAATACAGAAGATGGGACAGAACTTGGAGCCTGAACATAACTGGGTCAATAGACTGCTAAAAAGAAAAGAAAAAAATTCTCCATAAAATTAAGCTGGACTTGTAGTCTCGAAATCATAAGACACAGATTTTAAAATGCTGTTCTAATCATTCTCCAAGAAATAACAGGGACGCTTTTTAAACAAATGGAAGGATAATAGGTGCTATTTGCAAATGAAAATTTTACATGGTAAAAATACATGGTAGAAATAAAATTCATTTGATAGTTTCAATAGCAGAATGGTGATGACAGAGAAAAAAATAGGTGAGTTTAAAATATTCATTCTGAAAAGAGAGAAAAAATATGGAAAAAAATGAACAGAGCCTCAAGAATTAGAGAAAAAGTCTGTTTATTTATTAGAACTCCAGAAGAAGTGGAGAAAATGTGTGCTGTAGGAAAACATATTGGAAGAAATACTGGATGAACACTTTCCAAGTTTGATGAAAGACGTGAACTTACAGGTTCAGAAGGTCAGCAAACCCCAACAGGTTAAACCTAAAGAATTCTCTGTGAAAATATCGTATTTTTATGCAAATATTGTGTTATGTGTTTTTTGCAAATCACACGCTCCCCTCCCCCAAACCGGCATATTTGCAAGCATGCTGTGCTAGTTTTTTACACCAACATATAAAAAAAAATAAATAAAATTAGGCACTGTTCTTATAAGAGTACCCAGGAAGGGGAAGGCTCAGTTGGCAAAAAATATCTATAATGTGTGCATTATTTGCACAAAAATACAGTACATCGTAATCAACTGCAGAATAACAAAGATCAAGAAAATACCCAGGAAGAAGCTAGAGAGAAAACAATAGATTTCACATGGGAAAAATAATTTCAATGACTCTTTCTTCATTATCAGAAAACCACAGAGGCCGAAAGGTTGTGAAAAAACATTTCTTCAACACTGAAAGATCAGAAACATTACCCCAGACTTCTATATCCGATCATTACCTTCAGGAGTAAAGAAAAAATAGTGCCACTCTTAGGGAAGGAAAACTGAGAGAATTCATCGCCACCAGACTTCTCCCAAATGAGACGCTAATGGAAGTGCTTCAGGAGGTAGACTTGGAATTTCAGCCGTATTTCAGGAAAGCAGAAAACGTGGGAACAATGTGGGTAAATATACCGTGTTAATACTGTAGTCACTGCACAACATGGCACTGGACATGACTCTTCGGAAAGATTTTTCAGTCTCTTGGAAACGCTTGGGAATATACTCTTGATGGAAAATCATTATTAGAGAATAGAATTAATTTTGACAATATCTGAGAGATGTCTGTAGGCAAGTCTGGTGAATAAAATGGAAACTAAATTTTGGGACCCAAAATAAGGTGTGGTAACAAAAAATGAGTCTCAATTCCGATGTGGCCATGAGCTGGCTCTGAAGGCCGGCCTTCCCCAGAGAGGCGTTTCAGGCACATTGGGAGCAATGGCTTGTTGTTCTTGTTGCTAGGTGCCATCGAGTGGATTTCTGAGTCACTGCGGCCCAGAGTGAAGGCAATACTGTCCCAACAGGGTTTCATGAGTTGTAATCCTAATGGAAACAGGCAGCCACATCTTTACACCTATGAGCCTTTGGGTGGGTTCAAACCACTGACCTTTCGGTTAGCAGCCAAGCACTTAACCTTTGCACCACCAGGGCTCCTTGGAACAATGGAAGCACCACAGAAGTTGGTATAAACTTCCCCGTGGGCCTTCTCTGAGAAGTAACCTCTTTGCTGAAGTACCAAGTTTAGTTTTCATACATAGTCATTCTGTACAAAGTCTACATAAGAATTAGAGTGTTTCCTTGAATAGACAACATTTTACATGCCCTCCATGAAGAAAATGCCTCAACGGCAAAGTTTAACAGTAAACCAAGGCATTTCCCATCACTCCTTACCTGAGAGGCCCTTCATGAGGATTTCCTGACACACATGGCAAAGGACGTAGTAGACACTGCCTTCTTTTTACCTCTTTCCTCCTAAACAAACAGAAACCTTTGCTAAGATGTCAGGTGTCAAGGCCCAAACTCCTCTTCTTATCCTGTATGTAAGTTCTGTAATGAGACCAGGACCCAGGCAGTATTTCCCATCTTTCAAAGTTTCGAGGTCCAGTGAAATCCTGTTACAAGTCACTAGATCAGCCCAGGAGCTGGAAGACTGAAATTCCTGGTCCTCTGACAGCTGGGAAGGGCAGGGTGGGACTGGGCAGAGCCTCCTTGACCATCACTTGCCCCAAGAGGCTCTGGAGGCTGCTTCACGTTATAAGTCAAAGGCCCTTCCAGCCCAGTCGCAAAAGAGCAGGGAAAGGCTTTTTCCATTGAAAGAAAAGATGCGCTCAGGGGCAGCAGGTTTGAGACCATTCAGCTTCCGTCAGCTTTGCGGCTTCAGGACATCCCGGCCGCTGGTCGCCTTCACAACTGGGCCTTTATACCTTTTCACCTCTCTCTCCCTCCCATTTTTCTCCCAGTACCATGGGCTGTGGCTTCTCCTAGTTTCAATGATTTCAGTGTTTCAGTAGCTCCTCGCCCCATTCAGAGGTGGCAGGTTTGCAGGGTGTGAGGGACAAACCCATAGTGCTGCTTAGGTGTCCTTCAACAGAAACACTCCGGAGGTGACAAGCTGTCCTGACTGATCCTGAGACCAAGACAGAGAAACTCAGTGACAGGGGCATTGGCTTCTGGAAGTGTCAGCACTCTCAGAGACATGTCCTGGGGTCATGCCCAATTGCAGGAAAAATGAACTGGCTCTGAACCAGTACACAGGCCCCGGAAGCCTCAGGAGGATTCTGTCTTAGTCTAACCCAGCACTGGGAAAATCCTCACGGGGTGGGAGCAGTGATATTCCTGGGGATCTTTATTCTAAAAATCTCAGAGCAGTTGATACAGTCTTGGGAGTTGGGAAAAGAAAAAGCTTGGGACCACAGGGTGGCAAAAGAAGGAGCCTCTTATCATTCACTCCCTCTGGGATCTTGTTCAGGTTTTTTTTTTTTTTTAATGCAACTTGGGCTCCAGGTAGGCACTTATTGCTAAAGTTGTATTTCTCTGTTTTAATTTATGATATCTAAGTCAAATCAGGAGTCTGGAGCTCATTTTGATAATTCGTCTTTAGTCTGTGCAGACAAGAGTCCGCTCACAGCCAGTTATGAGACCAGAGGAAACAAATTCCCTAGCCTAGACCAGGGTGGGCTCTCTTGCTCCTCAAACTAAGAGTACCACACTTGGGGAGCTCTCCTAGGGCAGCGCAGGCGGTGCGTTCAGTCTGGGGCCCTGCGAGGGGGACAGAGGTGGGTGCCAGGCAGTGTGGCCTCTGTGGCTTCACCTTCTCTTCCCCGAAGTGCATCTTGAAGGCCTCCACATTCGGATCCTGACGCTAACCGCAAGTTCCCACCCTTCTGTGTCCACTGTCTGGACCCAAGTCCCCATATGCCTCCTCTGCCCTCCTATCCCATCATAAGCGCTGTGATCAGGCTCAGGTATATACCCTGGATCTCGCCCTCTATGGCCTTAGGCTTCCCCTAGCTCTATTGGGACCTGCCAGCCTGCTAGGTCTGAGGTCCAGGTGGGGCTGGGTGGGCTGGGACTGTCACAAAAGGCTCCTGAAGCCAGCTCTTTCCTGCTCCCCGCCAGCTTGTGGTAGGGCTGCCCGGGACCTCGCACCTCCCCCGGGTGCCCCTCTCTGAGCATCCCTGCCGCCCCCTCCCCTAGCTCTTGAGGCGCCTTCTCTTGACGCACAGATGCAACTGGGCACCTCACCGCACTGAACCCGGAGTCGGTTCTCAGCTAGATTATAGACCTGAACCTGAAATGCACAACCTTAAAACCACTAGAACCAATAACTTGTTGTCCTCCAATCCATTCCGACTCATAGGGACCGTAAAGGGCAGAGTAGAACTGCCCGATAGGGTTTCCAAGGAGCACTCAGTGGACTTGAACTGCCAACCTTTTAGTTAGCAGCTGTAGCTTTTAACCACTACTCCACCAGGTTTCTTAAAACTGCTAGGTAGCGGTGAAATGAAAAAAGAAAAAAAAGTAAATAAAAAAATTTTAAGAAGAAGAACAATTACAGCCTACGTAAAAGAAAAAAATAACAAAACAATAAAAAGCTACAAAAAAAAATCACATAATGTGAGACTGTAACCTCACATTATGGACTCAAGGAGGCTGGGTTGTATCTTGCTTTGCAAATAAGTCTTAGTCAAGGGAATTGGTACCAGGAGTAGATACACACTCTCACTTCGGGAAAATGGAAAATCTGGGGTTAATTGACCTGGATCAGGTGGAAAACAGTGATAAACACATGATATTTAAAGATGAAATCCTAAAAGCCTAAAACATGCAGTGGAAATTTGTCTAAGTAAAGTAGCATCAGAAGAGGCCTTTAATCACTACACAAAATGGGTCAGTAGTTCAAGATCTCCCTACAAAGATGGAATCAACTCGATGGCCAACTGGTTTTGGGTTTGGTAGATCACTTTCAGGCAGGTTCCAGCAAGCACGCAAAAAACAGATCATTTCAATCTTGTACACAGTCAATAAAGAAGAGAAAACTATGAGATGCTTCCCAACTTGTTCCCTAAGGCTATTTTAATATTGATACCAAATTAGAAAAGGAAGGTATAAGAAGAGTTACAGGACAAGCACACTAAGCAATTGAGATGCAAAAACCTACAGAAAATGCTGGCAAAGAAATCCAGCAAGGTATAAAGCACGTAATAGGCGAGCATCAAGGGGGGTTATTGTCAGCATACAAGCTTGAGTGAACGTTAAAGATTTAATAATTTAATTCACCACATGTGTAGGTTAAGGAAGAAAAGACACAGGTTCACCTCAAGAGACAGTGAAAAGGCAGTGATAAAATCCAACCACACTGAGACATAAGAACTCTGAGCAAACATGGAACAGAAAAGGAGTTCCCCAATGTGGAAAACTACAACTAGCATGATAATTCCTGGTGAAATGTGGGACATTCTCTTTAAAATTAATTAGCAATAAAATAAGGATGCTTTCTCTGATTATTTCTATTAAATATTTTACACTGGAGTAGAAAAAGAAAACGTATAACTCTTATTATTCATAGATTATAGGAATGTCTCCACAGAAAAATTTAAAAACCATAGAAAATATTAGAATTAATATTAGTTAATCATAAATACAAAGTAAAAAGTAAAGTGAATTTCTATGCAGCAGCATCAAGGCAACTCTGTCATAGCTCTATGTGAAAGCAGAGGACACTGACAGGGAAACAGCAGGATTCAGGTGGGCTAGACCACGGAGGGGAGAGCACTATTTTACACTGGGCTGGATTTATAAGCACAGGTATGTGTGTTAGTTACCTAGTGCTGCCGTAGGAAAAAAAAATAACACAGTCGGGTGGCTTTAGAGAATAGAAATTTATTTTCTCACAGTTCAGGAGGCTACCTGTCTGAATTCAGGGCATGGCTCATGTCTACTCCAGCTTCTAGCAGCTTCCAGCCACCCTTTGTGTTCCTGGTCTTGTAGATGCATCTGCTCCGTTGTCTGTCTTCCTCTCCTACTGAGTGTGTCTGTGTCTATTCTGCTGTTTTTATAACTCAGAAGGGACTAGGTTTAGGACCCACCCTACACTGGTATGGCCTCATTAATATAATTTTAAAATCCCCTATATCCAAATCAGGTCACATTTACGGGTACGGTGGTTAGGATTTCAACATGCCTTTTGGGGTTATACAATTCAGTCCATAATAGTGCCCTCACCAGATATTCTGGACTGAGAATACTAGCATGAGCAGTTGAGAGTGGTTCTATTTTTTTTTTCGCATTAGTTGGTTGTAACTTGTCTCAATGGCCACTCATATGAACTTTGGAGCAGCTTATTATGAAGGCCCTGGCCAACCTTTAGTAACCATGTCCATTGTGTGGAAAAACACACAGACTCCCATCACTGAAGCCTTGGGAAATTCATTTATAAGTGTGGAATGGAGTTGGGACCAGAATTGTTTCATGGCCTTGATAACATGGAATAGCTGTTAAGATATCCACATGGAGATGTCAGGTAATAATACTAACAGCTAACACTTACTGAGTACATGCACTGGTGCCAGGATTCTTGTAAGGGCTTCTCCTTTCCTAAGATATTTGTTCTGTATGATAGCCCTATGAGGAATGTAGATTATAATGCACATTTTATACATGAAGAGGCCGATACAGAGATTTAAGCTGATATTTGAGTATAAGTCTGGACCCAGGAGGAGTTAAAATGGCTGAAGGTGTAAATCTCACGACCTCAGCTACAGACCGATGGCTGTGGACACACTGAGGCATTCCAGACAGAGGGTGTCAATAGAGAGAGAGGACTAAACACCGAGCCGTAGGGCACCTGACACCTACAAGCTGGCCGGGTGAACCACAGCCAACAAAGCTCTCTGAAGGCCAGTGTGGTTCCTGGAAGGTGGTCTGTCCTTTCTCTAGGCCGAATTTCCCCACTGCCCCTCCCACCTGCACTGGCTTGTCCCCTTCCTAATGGCAGGGACAGTGAGTAACTTTCACCACTGCCCAAGATCCCAAGGTTACAATAACATTGGTATGGAAAGCAGAATGATGGAGTCAGGAAGCCTGGTGGTCACATGCAACCAGTTGGAAACAGAAAAGAGCAAATAAAGAAGGGGAGAAAACTGTGAGCCAGAGGGGTAGGAGAAATGAATATTTCCTGAGTGCTAAGTAAGGCTGGGTGTCTGCTAGTGGCATGTAGTTCCTCATTTAAACTTCAGAGGGACACAATGAGTGGAATAGACATTGCTATCCACTTTCATCATGCAAACGTTTTATTATCTTTGATTTTAACAGTAACTTCTTATAAAAACAAATGAGAAAATAGAGAAGAGTATAATAAAAGAATACATCTCATCAATTCAGTACTATCATTTTGCCTCAGCAGCTGCACATTTTTGTTGTTGATGTAAATATAACACACAACCTTTGCCAAGTGAATGAGTTGTACAGGTGTACACACTATTGACAGGAATTACATTAATCGGCTGTGCAACCCTACCCTTAATCTGTGTGATTTTTCCATCACTGTAAACAGAAACTCAGTTTCCATATGCAATAAAAAAAAAAAAATATGCAATAGCACCTCTTTATTCCCTCCCTCCTGCCCCTGGGAACCCCTATAAACTTTCGTCTCTATACATTTGCCTGTTGTTGTAAAAGGCATGCTTTTTAATTTGAAAGTTCATGACAAGCTACAAGGGAGAATTCATGTGGAAGCAGAAGTTATTTGCAATACATACATCCTACTACAAACTTGGTTCTAGAATATACAAAGGATGATTCATAAAGAAAAAAAAGAGAATTCAATAGAAAGACAATACTTGAACGCTCTATAAAAGATTTCTGTATGGCCAACATACATATGGAAAGGGACTACATCAGTTATCAGAGGAATTCTAATAAAAACTCACAATGTGATCCTAACCCTACACACCAGAATGGCTAAAATTAAAAAAAAAAAATGGAAATACCAACTATTTGGTAGAACACGGAGCAACTGGAATTCTAATCTACTGCTAGTGAAAGTGCAATTTGGTACAACCACTTTAAAAATGCTTTGGCCATATCTACTAAAGCTGTGAACATCCATATATTCTATGACCCAGCAATTCTACTTCTAGATACATACCCAGTAGAAATGGGTACATATGTTCACCGAAACACATAAGTCTAACCATCTGCTAAGGAATGAACACCCTCCTTCTGAATGCCTAACTTTTGTTTTTAATTGTTCTTTAGATGAAGGTTTACAGAGCAAAGTAGCTTCTCATTAAACAGTTAGGACATATATTGTTTTAAGACATTGGTTACCAGCTCTAAGACATGTCAACACTCTCTCTTCTTGACCTTGGGTCCCCTATTACCAGCTTTCCTGTCTTCTCCTGCCTTCTAGTCCTTGTTCCTGGGCTGGTATGCCCCAGGAGTCTCATTTTGATTTATGGGCCTGTCTAATCTTTGGTTAAGGGTGAACCTCAGGAGTGACTTCATTATTGAGCTAAAAGGATGTCTGGGGGTCATATTCTCAGGGTTTCTCCAGTCTCTGTCAACCTAGAATTCTGGTTTTTTTTTTGAATTAGGATTTTGTTCTACATTTTTCTCCAGTTCTGTCCTGAATGCCTCACTTAAAAAGCACTATTCTCGTCTGTTCTAAGGTGATGGCCATATATAATGATAAGCTTATAAAGAAAAGTCTAGAGCTTTCTGTGAAATGCAGCAGCAAATCTCTAGAGGCTCATGTTCTTATAGCTTCTGTTCCCTCTGGAGCTTCTCCTTCTCTCTGTCCTCCTGCTGGGCTGCACCACATGGAACCAGTTATAAAATTCAACTTCATCTTATAAATTCACAGGAGTCCTACTCACACAAAATTTTTATTGGCAAACAGGTGTGTAGAGGAGGTATAGAAGGGATTTCTATTGCAGCAAAGCAAAACCTTAAAATGAAATGGCTGGGAATGGTGGGCCTCCTTCTGTAAAAATGCTTTTCTACATGGAATATGGAAAATGCAGTTAAGATATGGCTTATGCAAAAAGGCAAAAAGGAGTGCTTGCAGCAATTTGGTAATCATTTAGATCACCTGTAAAAATATTTTCATCCTTTTTCTCATAGCTTGCAGGAAACAAAATTCCAAAAGGATTGCATATTTAAAAGTAAAATATGCCACCATACAAATTTCAGAAGAAACTATGAGAGATTTTGTTTTGCTTTTTGTTGGTAAAAGAGAAAGATTATCTAAAAATCCCAAAGCTGTGAAGGCTCAAACTGGTAAGATACAGATATAGATGTTTGGCATATGAAAAACTATATGAAGAAAGCAAAGATACAGGCAAAAATCTGAAGAAAAATTCGTAGGCTAAGGATTTGAATAGACGTTTCTCCAAAGAAGGTATAGAAATGGTCAATAATCACATGAAAAGAAGCTCAACCTCATTAGTCATTAGGGAAATGCGAATCAAAACCAAAACGCACTATTATTTCAAAACCACTGAGATGGCTCAAATCAACAGGATGGACAACACAAGTGGTGAGGATGTGGAGAAACTGGAACCCTCATACATTGCTGGTGGACATGTAACATGATCCAATCGCTTTGGAAAACAGTTAGGTACTTGCTCAGAAAGGTAAACATAGAGTTAGCATGCAACATAGCAATTCCACTCCTAGGTATGCATCCAGGACAACTGAAGCACGTTCACATAATAACTTACAAAAGAATTTTCATAGCAGAATTATTTATAAATAGCCAAAATGTGGAGAGAATCCCAAAGTCATGAATTGACAGATAAACTGTGGTATACTCGTAAAATGGAATATTCCTCAGCCATTAAAAGGCATCAGGTACTAATACATGGCACAATATGGACAAACCTTGAGAACGTTATGCTAAGTGAAAGAAGCCAAACAGAAATGACCGCATGGTGCATGATTCCATTTACATGAAATACCCAGAACAGACAAACCAACACAGACAGAAAGTAGATTAGCAGTTGCTACGTCTTGGAGGAAAGGAGTAATGAGATGACTACTAATATGTAGGGCGTTTATTTACAGGGTACTGAAAATATCCTGAAGCTAGACAGTGGTGATTGTTGCACAACTCTGTCCATATACTAGAAACCACAGAATTGTGCACATTATAAAAGGCAATGTTATGGCCGGTGAATTATATCTCAATAGAAATATTTGTGACTCCAAAAGGCTAACATTTCAATTAAATATACAGAACCTATAAATCAGTAGGCGAAAACAACCCAATTTTACCATATCTCTTTCCAGCCAAAGTAAAGGGGGTACATTCTATTAATACATCTTATTTTTTTATCTCTTCATTAACAAGTTCTGTTCTCATTATACAAAACTGGTCTCCATTTCTAATCACACATAACTAGTCTCCATTTCCTTATGTCAGTTTTCACTATTGTAACTACATAAACAGAGCACTTCCATGGCTTTTATAAAAACTCACCCACTCATTCAATCAGACATATCATTTTTGGAAGCTTCTTATGTGCCAGGAACTAGGATACTCTGACCAACACAGCAGACAAGGTCCTGCCTGCATGGGCCTTCTATTTTTGTGGAGCAGTCAGATGATAAACCAGCCAAACAGTATGTAATGTTACCTAACATCAGGAGGGAGACGTATAATTTTGGAGGTGTCCCAAGCTGTGTCTCTCTCATGAAGAGTTCCCTCTTGCCTCTGAACCCAGTGGAAAGTAAACACTTTGAAGGAACTGTGAGGTCAGTAAGTGTGAAAAAAGACATTTCATTTCAGTTTCATTTGGTTGGTTTTACCTGCTACGCTGTCAACATTTTTTTAAACACTATCCTGCAGCTGACATCAACCACCCCCCCAAAAAGCAAAAACAAAACCCGATGCCATGGAGTCAATTCCGACTCACAGCGACCCTGTAGGACACAGTAGGGTCTCCAAGGAGTTCCTTGTCACAAATAATGGACACAAATAATTCCTGCTTATGAGAATCTGAAAGTTGTTCACTGTGGATGTGTGAGGGACTCAGTAACACTTGCAAAGATTTCCATGTGGGTGTGGTGCTCAAGTGTAAGCATCGGGGGGAATGGACCCCATGTGCCCTTTGCATCCTTCTGGAGATTATGACACAACAAACATTCCCTCTTCATCGTCCTGCATCTTGTAAGAGGACAGAGGGAATTGTTAGGCAGAACCATTTGAAAATGCATGGCAAGAAATTTTATTGAAACATTAAATTCAAAATAAAATCTTCCTATGTTTTTCAACCTTCCCTACCTCATTTCAAAGAGGTAATTAAACTCACAGAGTTAAAGCCCTGAAACTTCGAGACTCTGAAGAGTCTGTTGGAAGAGTCTCAGCTCATTGCAGTAATCACACTGAGTGAACTGGAACCCAGGGAAAGAGTGGGAGTCAGACAGCAGAGACCTACACATTGGGAAGGGGTGAGGCCTGCTTCTTGATAATGCCCTGGGCTAGGCGGCAGCACCTCAAAGGGTAATGCAGGCACACAAGTAGACAAACCACGTTATGGTGTTCCCAGCCCTGCCAAGGTTCTCGTGTTCCATCTGGGAATGGAAGCAGCAGAGACAATGCTTCTAGAGAGATAACCCACATAGGCTGAGGCGATGGGTGTGTTAAAGATCTGCAAACCTTGGTCCTCCTTTAGACCCCGGGGTATCCAGAAAATAAACCAACACCAAATACACCCCTACAAAGAAGTAAGGTTAAAATTTTACCCCAATTTTGTAAGCCGAGAGCTCTGAGTTGGAATTCAGTTTATTTAAAGAAATATCAAGTTTTCTTGCACACATGAATTTGTGCTGATTCACACTTACAATTCATATTATTCATTCATCCATGAAGTCAGCAAACATTTACACTATAACAGCTATATGTGAGACCCTATGGCAGTTGCTCTTGATGATGAAATGACTCAGAGAATTTCCCTCAATGCCTGGTGAGAGAAACAGCCAAGTTAACAGTTGTATCAGTCACGTATTGCTCTGTAACAAATGACCCCAAATTGTAGTGTCTTAAAACAACAACAATTTACCAGCTCACAATTTTTCAAGTTGTCAGTTTGGAGCTCTTCTGATCTGGGTCAGCCTCAGTGGCTCACAACACGGCTTCCTCATGTGTCTACAATTCGCTTCCAGGTAGCTGGGAGCCAGATCATAACATCAAGTCAGTGAAACCGCTAGATCCTCCCTCCATTGGTCTTCCATCATCTAGCAGGCTGGCATGAGGGTGTTCCCATGAGTTCTCAGGGTTTAAGAGCAACAAAAGGGAAGTCTCAATGTAAAGTCTTCCAACTCTCTCATTTTATCAGGTTTTCTACCATCCCAATGTCCAAAACAATAATGTCAGCCCCAACTAAGGGATGGAGAAAGACTCCTACTGCTAATGAAAGGCGCTCCAGAGTCTCATAGAAGGCATGGGCACAGACAGCGGATAAATGTGTAGACATTTCTTACATCAACCACAAAAAGTAAATGCAATTGTGTTTTATGCTGTGGTAAAGGGTTTTGCAGGTACAATGGAGTAGGGAGCAAGAAGTGAACAAATCTACCAGGAGAATATTTACGGAAGAGCACAACCAGGAATTGATGCCTGAACCAAGTTGGGAATATGATTGGATAGTTAAGGGGTGACAAAAGGTCCGGGTCCAGGAAGCCCCATGTCTTCTCCAGAGAGAAGTCTGAGGAGACAGGCTGAAGTCACTGAGGCATTTGGTACATTTGTGACCAGATGCAGATCATCTTTTGTTCTACTGTTTTCCAACCACTCATCCCTATTTATAGTTTGGAGTCATACAAGAGTAGACCCTAGCATTTCCCTGTTGAAACTTTTATTTTCCTCTGAGAAGTCATCACCACCCCAATGTTCTTAATTGCTTCCTCAAATGCTGTCTCCATTTACCAGCTCCTTTTCTATATGGGCTCCAGAGTGAAAGCAGAGCCTGGAAGATGCACAGGTCATGGACTTTCCCCAAGTCAACTCCTAAACCTCCCATTCTGGCTGACCACAAATTCCTGAGTCTTAGCATTTTATGGTGAGTCTTAGCATTTTATGGTGACCCCCAGTCTGTTCCAATGGGGTCAGTTCTCTTAACCACCATGCTTCACCAGAGAGTAGGCCATCAGATGGGATGGGAGAGAAAATCTTCTAGTCACAGGGAAGAGCCTGTGTGAAGCCTCACAGGCTAAGGAGACCTGATAGGTGTTCAGAGCGGACATTGTATGACCAGGGCTGGAGAGACATGATTCCAAGAGAGTCAAATGAGAAGTTTCGGAGAAATCAACTGCTGGTCACACTGTAACGATTCCATGTACTCTCTCTCTCCCCACCAAGGGATAGTAACGACATGGAGTGCAGAGAAAAGTTGCAATTCCTTTTTTATATCCAAGCCCCCTTTTCCCAGTCTGGGACTGGCAGTATTCAAGCTCCTACTTGAACAGTTTCATATTCTTCTTTTTGCTGTGTTTCTGTTTAAAGTGGGCCCATGAAACTGAGCAATGTCAGGAATGATGTCACACAGGGTTATGGAAGCCATGCCATTCATGCTGATCTCTTTTGGTGAGGATGTCGATCTGAGATCCTGTGGGAGAGCACCTGGAACTACTCTATCACGGAAATTCCGGACTAAACCGGGGTCCCCAAGTCACCAAACGGTCATGCATCATGAAGAACGGGGAAAAGGGATAAAGATCCTTCAGAACATCATTATGATTGGACATCTTCACCCAGAGAGGATGAAACAGTGATATACAAGGAAGAGACCTTTCTCTAAGACTCTAGATAAGGGTGAGAGGAAAAATTGTCCCAGATTGATGTGTGTTACGGAACAAAGGGTCTGGTTTCCACCAGAAAAGACAGCCATGATAGGACAAGATGAAGGAATTGGGAATGGATAAGGTCATAAGGAGGAGCGTCCTGAGAAAGCATTTCCTGTCATTTGGTGGACAATTAACCAAATTCTTATATCAATAAGAAATGTAGGAATAAGTGAGGGATCAAGCTACAGAATTCATTGGGAGTTTGAGAGCTTTCCAGAACAGATTCAGACGAGGCACTCTGCTGTTTAAGATCTGTACCTGGTGGAAAGGAAGGAAGCCAGTGGACAACTAGGGCAGAGAGTATAGGATGGGGCAAAGGGTGGTTAGAGAGAAGCGTACTTTATTATATTTTCTAATGACATGATATTAATGTACTATGTGAAGAATTAAGAAAATATCTCAGGAGGTTCTGGCAGTGAGAAGTTGAAGGAGCCCAGAGCCCACATCATTGAGGGCAGAAGATGGCTTGCAGACTCCTCCCCTAGATTCAGGAACTCCCCTTCTCCTCCTATATCTTCTCCCCACATCTCTCAAAGGGCCTAAAAAACCCTCACAGCAAAGAGAGCTATAGGATAGAATTTTTTTACATTCCTACTTTTCTTAACCTGAATTTTGTCTAGGATCTTTAATTTGCCACTCCTTTTCAGGGCAGTTTTGTTGCCCTCTCCACTACCATTATTTTTGCTGCCCCCCACCACTACTCCAGTGCTGCCCTCCACTGGCCCTATTTCCTTTTGCTTCCTAGGTTTCTAACTGGCCTCTAAAACCCTCTTGAGAGATCCCCTGCTGCAACTTCTGTCACGGAGCTTGCACTCCACTCCCAAGATGCTTCCATCTCTTTCTTTCTTAACTCGCCAATCCTACCTTCATACTCAGAAAAATACAGACCCTTATGTTGACATATACAACCCACCCACACACTCAGTTGATGTGGTTGTGTCTTGGCTACTGAGATTTGTACCATCGGACTCTCAAATACGGACATCTCTTTCTGCCTCACACTGAAAGAGTATTTCTCATAATGACATGGTGAGAGCTTTCTGTTCAGGGAAAGGCAATTTTAAAGGAGAAGCTTTAAATTATACATAAATATACAAATTTTGCTCCAAGTATAATTCCTTGAATAACAGGTCTTCCCTTAATGGCCACATAAACCAGGGACTCCATCAGCCTGAAACCAGAAGAACTAGGTGGTGTGCAGCTACAGTCAATAACTGCCCTGACAGAGGATACTTGCAAGTTATAAAAATGATGGTACCCTCAAATACAGCCCTTATACTGAAAGAAAAGACCAATATGAATGTCAGAGATACTCTGAAACTTGCTCTTGAACGTAAACTAATGAAAGAAATGATGAAGTAGAAGAGCTGAAGAGAAGATTTCAAAGGGCGGCTCGAGAAGACAAAGTATGATAATGACATGTGCAAAGACTTGGCGTTAGAAAAACAAAAGGGAAGAACATGCTTGGCATCTCTCAAGCTAAAGGAACTGAAGAAAAAATCCAAGCCTCGAGATGCAGTAGTGAAGGATTGTACGGGCAAAATATTGAACAACACAGGAAGCATCAAAATAAGATGGAAAGAATACACAGGGTCACGGCACAGACACACACACACAAAAGCATGGGTCGATGTTCAACCATTTCAGGAGGTAGCATGTCATCAAGAACTGATGGTATTGAAGGAAGAAGTCCAAGCTTCACTGAAGGCATTGGCAAAAAACAAGACTCCAAGAACTGACAGGTACCAATTGAGATGTTTCAACAAACAGATGCAGCACTGGAGGTGCTCAATCGTCTATGCCGAATAATTTAGCCATCCGATTGGAAGAGATCCATGTTTGGGCACATTCCAAAGAAAGTGATTCAACAAAATTCAGAAACTATCAAACAATATCATTAATATCAAAACCCAGTACAATTTTGCTGAAGATCATTAAAAAGAAGTTGCAACAGGAATTCAAGTCAGATTCAGAAGAGGATATGGAATGAGGAATATCATTACTGATGTCTGATGGATCTGGGCTGAAAGCAGAGAATACCAGAATACCAGAAAGATGTTTCCATGCATTTTATTGACTATGAAATGGCATTAAACTGTGTGAATCATAACAAATTATGGGTAACACTTCAAAGAACGGAAATTCTAGAACACTTAAGTTTGCTCATTTGAAACCTGTACATAGACCACGAGGCAGTTTTTCAGAGGGAACAAGGGGCATTATGTGGTTTAAAATCAGGAATAGTTTGTGTCAGGGTTCTATCCTTTCATCACGTTTATTCAATCTGTATGCTGAGCAAATAATCCAAAAAGCTGCACTCTATGAAAAAGAACGTGGCATTAGGTTTAGAGGAAGATTCATTAACAACCTACGATATGCAGATAACACAAACTTGGTGAAAGTGAAGAGGACCTGAAACACTTAGTGGTGAATATCAAAGACTACAACCTTCAGTATGGGTTGCACCTCAACATAAAGAAAACAAAAATCTTCACAACTGGACCAATAAGCAACATCATGATAAACAGAGAAAAGATTGAAGTTATCAAGGATCTCATTTTATTCAGTTCCCCAGTCCACGCTCATGGAAGCAGCAATCAAGGAATCAAATGATGTATTTCAAATCTGCTGCAAAGAACTCTTTAAGCTGGTGACAAGCACAGATGTCACTCGGAAGGCTAAGGTGTGCCTGACACAAGCCATGACATTTTCAAACGCCTCATACGCATGTGAAAGCTGGACAATGAATAAGGGAAACCGAAGAAGAAGTGCTGCCTTTGAATTATGGTGTTGGTGAACAATATTGAATATACCATAGACTGCCAGAAGAACAAACAAATCTGTCTTGGAAGAAGTACAGCCAGAATATTCCTTACAAGCACAGATGGTGAGTGTTTGTCTCACACACTTTGGACATGTTATCAGGGGAGACCAGGCCCTGGAGAAGGACATTATGCTTGGTAAAGTAGACAGTGAAAAAGAGGAAGACCCTCAGTGAGATGGATTGACACAGTGGCTGCAACAATGGGCTCTAGCATAATAACAAGTGTGAGGATGGCACAAGACTGGCCAGTGTTTTGTTCTGCTGTATATAGGGTCACGATAAATTAGAACTGACCTGATGACACCTAACAACAACAATACCCTGTTCGGCTCACTGCCTGTCTCTTAGTTTGCTGTACTGTGGTGGTTTGGATGTTGCTATGATGCTGGAAGCTAGGCCACCAGTATTTTAAATACCAACAGGGTTATCCATGGTGGACAGGTTTCAGGGGAGCTTCAAGACTAACACACACTAGGAAGAAAGACCTGGAGATTTACTTCTGAAAATTAGACAATTAAACCCTTACAGATCACAAGAGAATACTGTCCAATTCACTTGCTTTGGACATGTCATCAGGACAGATTAATCAGTCCTAGAGGAGAATATCATGGTTGGTGAAGAAGAAGGCCAACAAGGCTGTAGGAGACCCTTGGTGACATGGACTGGCACATTAGCCATAATGATGGAATCTAAATTGCTGGCACTTGTGAGGATGACACAGGACCTGGCAACCTTTAGTTCTGTGTTACCTAAGTTCACCATTAGTCGGAGTCACCTCAATGGCAGCTAGCAAAACATTACTTTTTGAGAGGAGAACTGAGATATGAACTTGATACAATATACCAAATATTAAAATGTTCAAAGATCTCATGTTTACTATAAAAGAATAGGAATTGAAAATACAACTTTCAAATCGCTAGAAGGAAAAAGAAAGTAAGAGAAATTTCATCATTCCAATAAAAAAAGAAACAGGAAAAGCAGAATAATAATAAAAAAAAAAGAACAGTGAATATGAAGTATAATATGGGAATTATGTCTAAATGTATGAGTAATAGCAAGAAAAAGGGATTAATACCTAAGGAAAAAACATGTACACTCAGCTTAGACTTGCAAATCCACCCATATCTTATTTATAAAAGAAAGTTAAAACATAATGTTAGAAACTTTTAAGTTATGTAAATGAAGAAATTTCTACTGTCTAATGACTACATGAACAACCCTCTGCCAGATACTGTTGATACAGAAATGATTAAGAAAAGATTCCTTGCAGTCTGGTGAGAGAAACAGCCCAGTTAACAAATCAGTTATCAATTGCTGTATAACAAATGACCCAAAAATGAAGTGCCTTAAAAGAACAAGCAGTTACTTCGCTCACAGTTTTGCGGGTTGGCAGTTTGGGGTTCTTCTGGTCTGGGGCAGACTCAGCTGCTCTCAGCTGGGCTCCCTCATGTATCTGGAATCAGCCACCATGTCAGCTGGCGGGCAGAGGGCCTGAAATCTTCTCAGCGGGATTCTCTCTCTAATGGTCTCTTGTCATTTATTAGGGTGGCCTGGGCTGTTCCCATGGGTTCTCAGTGTTTGAAGAGCAGCAAGAAGGCAAGGAGCAGCCCTGGTGGTGCAGTGGTTAAGGGCTCAGTTGCTAAAGGAAAGGTAATCAGTTTGTACCCACCAGCTGCTTTGCGGAAGAAAGACATGGCACTTTCCGTCTGTAAAGATTACAGCCTTGGAAACCCTATGGGGCAGTTCTACTCTGTCCTTCAGGGTCACTATGAGTTAGAATATACTTGAGAGTGATGGGTTCGGTTTTTGGTAAGAGAGCAAGTCACGATGTGTCTAATTATATTCGGTCTCTGCTTCTATTGGTCTTTGTACTGTCCCAAAGGCCAAAGCAATCATAGATCAGTCCAAATTCAAGGACTGGAGGAAGAATCTTGCTCTTGAGAAAGGGAGCTGTAGGTCATATAATATGTATGGATACATACATATTAGAACATGTGGCCATTTTTGCTATCCATCACAACATGTAAATGCAATCAAGTTTGTCCCTAGTTGTGGCAGAAGCGTTTCTTAAATACAATAGAGTGTGGAGCAGGGTGGGAAATTCTACCAGGTGTGGGGTTGGAAAGGCTTCCACCAGGAAGTGATGCTTGACCTAAATTTTGAAATACGAGTGGATGGTTAGGAGATTTTCTTTTTTTTTTTTATATTTCCAACCACTTGCCCACATTCTACCATCTGTCGTCACACAAAGCGAGCCCTCTGCTCCCATGTTGACATCTTTATTTTTCCTTCAAATCCTCAGGCTCTCCTCTACCTACCAAGCACAACTTCCCAAACCCTGCCTTAAAATGTTTCAACAATTTGCTTCTTCCTTTTCTAATCGCCCCCTGGACAAAAAAGGAGATCAAGCAGAGGACAGTGGACCTTTCCCTGAGGGCTCTCCTAAGCCTCCCAGGCAGGTTGACCACAGACGTCCGGAGTCTCAGTGCTTTTCTGTGATGATGTAATCCTACCCTTTTTAGTGGCTCCAAGGGAGAAGCGTGTGGACAGGCCAAGAGGCTTCACAGGGTTTAGAGTCAGGAGGTCAAGAGAGAGTGGCCTAGACACCACCACTGAGTGATGGTACCTCCAGGCAACAGACCAAAAACTCCATTCTGCACGGATGGCTACGAAGGGTGAGTCTTTTGGAAGAGTTTTCTTTTATTTAATCAATAGATATATATTGGGTATCTCCTATGGGTGGGATTCTGTCTCACTTTCTGGGACTGCCAAATATGAGGCAGACCTTGTCTTTGTCCCCAAGTTATTTACAACACATTTGGAAGACACAAATTGGAAATTGAGCATCTCCTATGACTCAGTGCTATGATGGAGGATTACTAAAAGATTACTAGGTCCTCTGAATACATAAAGCAGGAGCACAGACTGGGTACCTTGGAGGAGGAACCAGTCAACAGGAAGGGAGAAAACATCTACTAGTCAGAGGGAACAGCCTGTGTGAAGCCTAAGTGGCAAAGGAGGCCTGAGAGGTGTTCAGAGTGGACATTGTGTTTCTACGGCTGGATTTGATTCAGGGCCAGAGAAGAGGTTTGGGAGAAATAGCGACTCATTATACTCTTCTATTTCCTCAACTCACAGTTTCCTTCCTCTTAGATGTTGACTTCTTTAAGTGAACATTTCAATTCATTTTTAAGATATAATTTCCCTCCTCCCAGCCTCCTAGCCTCTCCCACAACAGTTGCCATATTTTTTCCTAGTGCGCTGTTTAGATTCAAACTGGGCCCTTGGAACTGAGCGATGTCAGCGATGATGTCACACAAGAGTTACTGGAAACCTTGGTGCTCACTCAGATCCCAACTGCTCTTTGGAGAGGTTGTCGGTCTGAGGTCTCCTGTGGGAGAGCGACTTTGGATACCAAATTACAAACGGTTCTGCCTAAATCAAGGTCCCCAACTTGTGAGAGTTTGGGCCATCATCTCTACGTGGGAGGAGGAGAAACATCTTGCCGGTGACCATCCTTCGTGGTTCATCTTCACCCAGCCAGAATGGAGCGGCAATACATGAGGAAGAGGCCTTTCTCCAAGGCCCGAGGTAACGGTGGGAGGAAAATTCAGTCTGTGCGATGGGTGCTGGGCAGCAAGGGGTTTGATTCACCCCGGAAACAAGGACCACAAGGGATCACCGAGGCTTTCACCTGAAAAAACTTCCTGTCAATTAGTAAACAGTAAGAAATTATAGTGTGAATAAATAAATGAAGGAATAAATATGTGAGTGAAGTATAGAACTCTACTGTCATCTGAGGGGCTTTCCATAACAGTAGCAGACAAGTCAGATTTGTGAACTCTCCTGCTTTGTTAGTGGAAAGAACGCAGGTGGGCAACTGGGGCAGTGGGTATAGAACCAGGGAGAAGGGTGGTTACAGAGACTTGTAAATAATTTTTTCATGAGAATGAATTAATATTTCATGCGAATTAAAAAAAATATCAAATTTATCAGGAGGTTTTGGGAGTGGGTGGTGTGATGGAGCACAGTACGACACATTCATTCAGAGTTTCCAGTCAATGTAAGCTGCCACAGTCCTCAGCCTGGACTCAGGCAGAAGAAGGTCCAGGAAGGCCCTGCCCCTCTAGCTCTAGGGATTTCCCTTCTCCTCCAAGGTCTCCTGACCATCTTTACCTAAGGGTTTAACATTTCTTCTAGGTAAAGACAGCTATAGTATAGATCGTTTTTTTTCTCTTGTAATTGCAAAGTTTTATTTTTTTAAATTGTGTTGAAAATATACATAAAACATAACTGAATAATTGCTAATGTATGAGTCAGTGATACTCATTACATTCTTCAAGTCATATAACCATTCTCAATATCCTTCTCCAAACTTTTCTACAACCATTAACACAACCTCAATGCCCCAGTGGAAAAACTTCCCCTTCCCCCTGCCCACAACTGGCAACCACCAATAATCCTTGCTTTCTATATATTTGCCTAACTTATTCCATTTAGCATGATGTTTTCAAAGTCTAGCAGGAAAGAATTTTAAAATTCCAACTATAGCTAACCTCAGTTTCTGCTATCATTCTTAGTTATCCATTCTTTCTCTGACTAGTCTGCCCCCCCTTTGTCTTCTTTGTTGCTGCCCCATTCTGCCCTTCAGCGGCTGAACCCTGCTTTCTGCTCCCTCCTTGATCTCTGTATCCTTCTAACCAACTGCTGGCATGTTCCATCTCCGAATCTTGTCTCTCTCTCAAGTTTTCCCTCCATCCAACACACCCGACCGAGCTCCATCTCTTTCTGCATCCTGAACTCTGCAGTCATTCCCACAGATTCAAAAACATACACAGACCTTTAGGTTGACACAGACAACCCACTGAGACATACACAGGAGAGGAGGCTGTGTGTTCTCCATCTGAAGTTCTCGCATCAAGGTTCTCGGATACGGCCATCTCTTTCTGCCTCACTTCATCTACTAAGGACTGGGCTTCTATTCTGAGAAAAACAATTTTCATCTTCTACTGTGGCTGGGTTAAGAAGGGTGCAAGGAAGAGGTAGACATGTAAGAATCATAACTAAATATACACATTCTTCTCTTTACGTATAACTCCTCTATAAAAAGCCTTTCAGTAAAAAGAGGATGAAAAGAGGTGACCATTGCTCTGGAGTGTTTACTCTCCAAATTTACTAAGAATATCACCCACATACAAAACATCAAGTCACACATTTATTATGAAGTTTCATGGGAATGAGGTCATTTCTAAGTTCCAAAGGAACAAATTCATTGGAATTCAATAAATGTGGAATTAAAGAAAAGTAACTTCTTAAAAAATGAACTACCATAAACAGTGCCACTTTACAATGCAGACTTTGTCTTCCACAGCAGTGCCCCCAACGGGTGGTGGGTCTCTGGGGAAGAAGAAAGAAACCATGGGGTCTGCAGAGGTGGAGGATGTGGTGATGGAGAGGCCTCCAGGGGTCCCTATGACCAAAGCTTTGGGCTCACAGGTGAGAATAAGGACCCTGAAAGGTCAAGTAAATTAACTCTCTATTCTCAGAGGTCTCTATCCAAGAGGAAAATGTGCAACAGTCAACAACATCCCATGAAAAAAGTCGAAGCTCCAGGCCTAGGAAGATTCCAAAACAATCTGAGAACCCTTCTCCTTTATCTTCCACCGAGCAGACCTCTCACTCCCCCAACTACGGGACTGCCCCAGGAAAGCCATGGGTCAGGTGCGCATATTTCACCAAGGTGCGCACGGTCAAGGGGGTGGCGGTCTCCCGGCAGACCAAAACCTCCTTTGCCCCCGTGGGCAAGATTCCCCAGGTCTTTGAAGCCGAGCTCTCTGAGGAGAGCACCATCGGCTCTGCCCCCAGTCTGGCCAACACTGAGTCCCTGGTCAGCAACCTGGAGCCCTGGCAGGAGGGGCCCCAGACCTGTACCCAGGAGCCCACTGACCAACGGGAGGAGCATGCTGAGAGACCCCGCGCAACCACCCCGGAGTGGCTGGTGACCCGTGAGCGCGGCTTCCGCTGCGTGGCCTGCTGACGCGTGTTCAAGTCCCGGGAGGCCCTCGTGGCCCATGCGGAGCATGGTGTGAGCCAGGGCTTCAGCTGCCGGTCTTCTTTGAAGAGCTGCTGGAGAGGCGGCTGCCACGCTCAGTCCAGCGAAGGCCCAGACGCTGCCACCAGCTGGCCAGGCGTTGCCTGATGGCCGCCAAGAAGAGGGAGGTGAGGGAGAAGAAAGCTGTCTGCAGACGCCTGGAGGAGCAGCTGGAGAAGCAGAGAGAAGAACTGAAGAGGCTGAGGCACCAGCTGGACAGGCTGAAGAGGCAGGAGGCCAGGCTGCAGAAGGAGCAGGCGCACCACCGAGGCCAGAAGGGGAAGCGCCTGAAGACGTGCTAGAACCCCGGGACTAGGAGGAACAGGGCCTTTGGGCTGGAAACGTGGGCCCTTCAGGAGAGACCTCCATTCAGGTTCGTTTAACCCAGCTCCCCTGGAAGATCATACCCTCCTTCCCCTGTGACCCCAACCCTCCCAACCCAAGCGCACAGAGAACTCCAGCCCTAAGGGGGATCTGGATGGAAGAAGCCCCAGATACCTGACCGCAGACACCAGGTCCCCTCAGAGGCTCCCCTGGCCCAGGAGAGGACAGGACAGGCCTCATCTGGATGGTGAGATCTTGGGACCCTAAGGATGAGCGCAGCATAAATAGGAAAAGGGAAATGGGATTTCAGTGGGACTTGGGAGGATTGGGGGGGGCCCTGCTGAGGCGTGATGGTGAAGGTGGTGTCACTGAGTTCTTTGGAGGAGAAGGAATCAGAAAGATGGCAGGCTGTTGGGAAACATGTCTGCAGGTGAGCAGTGGACATAAAGCCCTAAACAAACAACTCTGGGTCCCTTCCCAGCAGTATAGAGGCAGAGAAAGAGGCAGGGCTTGGCAGGAGGAGAGGAGGGCAGGTGGAAGGAAAATGAACTCACCCAAGCCATGTCTTCTGGTCTCCTAGGGTGAATTTGGGTTTATGATTGGGATGCATCCTTTTTGCCACATTAGGGGAATGTAAGTGGGAGGTGGTGTAGAAAAATCCCCCTGGGTGTTAACCATTTCTGGATAAGAGTTGATCCAGGGCTTGCAGGATATTTCCTGTAGAGCATGTCCTAGGGTAAGGGGTAGAGCTTTGGAACTTTTTCTTCTCCTAAATCAAGCTGTACATTCCGGTTCTTGACATGTCAAACAAACTTGCTAATTTTTTTTTGTTTTCCTGTGGTCAAATCTGACCTGTCGCGAGGTCAAAGAACTGGAAGAAAAAGGCCCTCTGAGGTGAAAGAACCAAAAGAGAGGAAAGGCTTCAAACCCAGGGAGAACAGCGAGAACACAGGTGATCAGAGGTAATGGTGAGCAGGGGCAGATTCAGGCCCAGACTCAACAGTGGACAACAAAGCCCCAGTCTCAGTCGCGACATCAAATCCCAAGTCTGGGGAATCTCTGGACATGACAGGGGTGTATCCATCTTTCCAGGAAATGAGACCACAAGTATCACAGGGAACCCCCCAGGGGCAGAGGAATGGAGGGCAGGGCCTCTAGGATGGGCACCTCCGTCCACAGTCTGTCCTGTGTGTATTCCTCAGAGTGACAGGGACGGCTCCTGCGAGGCAGAGGGTCACAGGCAGAAAAGAACCAAGGTGTTCAGACCAGGTAAATTCTGCAGTCTCCTAAGGATCCAAACCGAAAAATCAGAGATTCTCAGAGGTATCAGGGTGGGAGGGGTTGGCATTCCCAGGCTGGGGAGAGGCTGGCTGGGGAGGTGCTGGTTTCTGAAATCTTTTCATCAACATCTTTCTTCTTAAAAGCTACCTTCCCAGTTGATGTCCTCTATGATCTAGGCTCAGACCTGAATGGGGCCTAGAATGCACAAAGGTGGGTTATCCAGTGGGGCTAGGCAGGGAGGAGGTGGAAGCAGCATATCCAGGAAAGAGAATCTTCTAGAGGCGCATGAGTTACCTAGTGAATTGCACATGGTGTCCAGCCTTCTACATTTAGCTGTAGACGTGTGCTTGCAAGATGTGTTTGAGGGGTAACTCTACTGACTTCCCAAAATTATTTTTGGTCATTTCCAGTTATAAAGACCAGAAGAACTCACTGGCTCCAAGAACAACAAGAAATCCACTGGATCTTATTATTACTTTCTGCGGTGTGCTCTCCTGCCAGTGATTCAAATCTTTTGTCTGTCATTCTGGAGAATTTTCACCTATTTTAAATATTTAACAAAACACGTTAAAATATACATGTATCTATGATGTTTATGAATTTCCAAAGCTCTGAAGTTGTTTTTTTATCACATTTGCAAGATCACAGATTTGTGTGGCAAAAAAATTTATGTCAGGGTCCCACCCTCCTATGTAATTTGGTCCTGCTCCCCCAGGGTATCCAATGTTAATAGACACACGTGTATCCTTCCCTACGTTTCTCTGCAGGGACACATACACACAGTCACAGGTACACAAGTACATTTGCTGGGGTGTTTACTTTTATGGAAGCCTGGTCACACTCCATCCACATTGCTCTCGCCCCTTATTTCACTTGATATTCTACCTTGATTCTCTGTAAGTCATTAGATATGGCACTGACACTATATTTTTTGATCTTTTAACTTACATGAATAATTTAAATAGATGATCTCAATTCAGTACACTTTATCTATACTTCTACATGTTCTTGTCAGAAGCTATCAAGTCAGTTCTGACTCACAGTGGCCCTTTGCACCACAGAACAAAACACCACCTGGTCACGGGCAATCCTAATAATCGTTGCTCTATTTGAGCACACTGTTGCAGCCACTGTATCAATCTCATTGAGGGTCTTCCTCTTTTTCACTGGACCTCTGCTTTACCAAGCATGATGTCCTTTTCCAGGGACTGGTCCCTCCCTCTTGATAACATGGCCAAAGCCATCCTTGCTTCTAAGGAATATTCTGGCTTTCTCCCTTTAAGACAGATTTGTTCGTCCATACATAACACTACTAAAATGGAAACATTATCATCCATGCTTTTTAAGTCCACTCTTCCTGCGTGTTCTAGCTCTCCTCCCCCTGTTCTTTCCTGCAAGTGAATCCAAGATAATTCAGGTTAACAATGTGGTAAGTAGTCTCTCTTATCCTTGCTTAAACAAGCACATGGACTTATACACACTCATAAACATAAACAGGTATTCAAGCATATTCAAACAATTGATTTTGTTTAACCCAGATGTGCTCATTTTATATACACTTCTCTGCATGCACCTAGATTTTTTCAGTAATAAATAATACTTCACAGATATTTTTCCCACTCAACTACTACAACTCATTTATTGATGATGTAGCTTTACCATAAGTTATCTATCATTCAACTATCAATGTACAGTCAATGTTTGGTCAACATTAATATTAACTATCCGTTGTATACTACAGGATCTGTTTCTGTGGAATAGACTCCATAGAGTGAGATTTCCAGCTCAAAGTATGTTTTAAAAGTACAGAGCCATGGCCGTGTCTTTCCCCTATAGGCTGTCCTAAAGCACCTTTCCAGCCATGTCTCAGGGTATCCTTCTCCCCACAGCCCAGCCAGCCACAGATGGTGTTGATTTTTAAATTGTGCCAGTTTCACTGGGACTTTGATATTTTCTTAACTACCAGTGTTTTTGAGCAACTTGGACTATGTTTATTGGGCATGTGGATTTGCTGTGAACGATCTGTTTGAATTCACTGCTCATTTTTCAAGTGCTTAACTTTTATCCTTCTGTGTAAAATGGAAATTGTTCTTAAGTCTTATCATCTCCATTTCACATGATTTTCCAAATCTATCATTTGTGTATCACATTTTCTCAAGCTTTGTCCCCCAGAACGATCACTTGAGTCAGCACCGTTTATTAAATAAATATAATTTTCTCAAAATACCGCCTTTGTATCAATGGTTATTGTGACTTCTTAGCAGATTTTGTTTCATTGGTCGACTTGTCAGTTTCTATGCTATGTAATATCAATTTTTTCTGTTACCTGAGGAGGTAGACACCTGTCAGTATCCTGCTTTTTCATGTTTTTCTTCTCTATACCTTTTAAAGCAGCCGTGGTGTTGCAGTGATTAAGTGCTCATCTGCTAATCCAAAGAAGGTTTGGCAGGTCGAACCCACCAGGGGGCACTGAGGGGAAAGACCTATTGTTCTCCTCCCATAATGATCACAGCCTAGAAAACCCTATGGGGCAGTGAAATGGGATCACTATGAGTCAGAAATGGACTCCAAGTCTCCTAACACCAGCAACATCCTCTGCTATCTACTGTACTATTTGTAGCATACGATTACTGTATACAATTCAAAAACAACTATCTTAATATTCCGACTGGAAATACATTCCACTTATATATGAGTTTTAGGGACCTCCATTTGATTGACAAGACTTCTCATTTGAAAATATGGCATATTTTTTGCATATATTCAGGTTTCATTTTATGTATTTTAGTACATTAGTTTTTGTCATAGAAGTCCTTTGCTGCTCTGGTCAAAACAATGTTTTCCTAAATATTTTACAGTTTTGAACACAGTTTGATCCAGTCAAGTAGTAGGGGAAAGAGAACGGTCTGCCCTTCTCACCCTTGCCAATTTGAGACCCTCATGTCTATACTGGAGAGAAACCATTGATTTTGATGTATTTGTCTTTTATTCAGGTATGCAATTATATCATCATTATTTGAAAAATCTCTTATTATACTTATACTAGTTATTTAAATTTTCTAGTTTATTCCTTCACCTTAAAACTATGTTGAGTGATACCAAAACTTTTGTCTAGTTCCAAATTTATCAGAATGAGTTGAATATTAATTTTCCATTTATCTCACACCTGCTAAGTTTGGGGAGAATCTATTATGCCCCAATAGATAACTACTACTCTGACCTGCTGACCATTATTGGAATCACACACAACTTGTTTCTGACAGTTAAGTACTTCCACCTGGCCTCTGTGGAGCTGGGATCCCATGATTTGCATTGCTACTAGGCAGCCCAGCTCCCACTAACAACCTGAGCCTATAGACGATTGTTGCTGTTAGTTGTCATCAAGTCATTTCTGACTCATGGCCACCCCATGTGGGCATAGTAGAACAAACTGTTCAAGAGTGTTTTTAAGGCTTTCATCCTTTAGTAGCAGATGGCCAGGAATGTCTTCCAAGGATCCTCTGAGTACGTTCAAACTGCCAAACTGCCAGACTTTCGGATAATAGTCAAGCACTTAACTGTTTGTGGCGCCCAGGGACTCCCTACAAAGTATACATATTGGTAAGCTCTGTGTTGCTGGTGCTCCCCTCATCTCCGCATTCCTTATTCTTCTGATGAAATGGGTATCCTTCAGGACCTCCAAGAAATGGTCTTAGAGAAGACTAACTCAGACATGCCCACATACTGGAGGCTTTTAATCCCTCTTCCAACATCTGACCTAGCAGGTCTGGCATTTCGATTTCAGAGAATGTGGGCCATTGCCTTTTCTAAGCTTCCAAAAGCAATCCCACAGCATATTAAACCCATTTCCAGAACCCTTGCTATGGCAATAAATCCTTGTCAACAAACTCTCCTTGACCCAACTTTATATTAAACTCCCCTTGACTCAGCACCTTCAGCACCCACTCCTCAGCACACCCCCGTCCTGCTCACGCAAGGCAGCCAGGTCTTGCAGCTCCTTCAGTGTACAGTCCCTCCCCCACCAACCACAACAGCACTGCCCCCGGTGGCTATGCTGGTATCTGACAACTAAGTATCTGGACAAATGCATGGGACACTATCTCAGGACTCTGCAAAGGAAATTGTTGAAGGTGGATGGGGGCGGAGCGGAACCAGAACATAAAGTATGAACATTCCAGAGGCTGAAATTAAATGAGCCCAAATCTCAGAGCTGCACACCCGTTGTGCACAGAAACAGCTCCGAGAGAAGCCCTCTCTCATATAAATGGGATAGAAGGTCCGTAAAGGAGAGAGACGGGCAGGTGGGCAGGTGGGCAGACACCTGAAACTCTGGCAAAGGAGAATCCTTCTCTCTGACCAGAGTATGGAAGAACCAAATATTGTAGAGAAAGCTCCATTACATTTTCTCTCTCTCTGCTGTTAACTGACACCTAGTCAATTCTACCTCAAAGGGTGAGACTTTTCAAAAGCTGATTGCCAGGCTTGTCTTCTGAGGTGCTTCTTGACACGTTCAAACTGCCAGCCTTTTGGCTGGTTGTCCAGTGCTTTGGCCCCATAGGCAGAACCAGTCACTGATGTGCACAACAGAATGAGGAGATTAAAGCCCCAGCATTCCCGCCAGTGGGCCAGGAAAGCACTCCTTCTGAACTCAGAGAGCAGAAGAGAAAGAGAGAGAGGAGGCTGTGCAAGAAAGAGATTCTGCAGACTTGCCATGAACTCCTGGTTCACCCCCCAGGTGCATATCCATTGCCCTGACCCAAAGAAGCATTATCAAATCCTTTAAGACCCGCACTATGGGTTAGAATGCCATCAAGGTTCCATACTGAGTGGCGCTCACATAGATTAGACTTTAATACAGCTGCAAAGCCTTCAAAAATTGAACTCACATTTGAACCATAGAATACAGAAGATGGGACAGAACTTGGACCCTGAACATAACTGGGTCAATTGACTGCTAAAAACAAAAAAATTCTCCATAAAATTTAAGCAGGACTTGTACTCTCAAAATCATAAGAAACAGATTTTAAAATGCTATTCTAATCCAAGAAATAACAGGGACACTTTTTAAATAAATGGAAAGATAATAGGTGCTATTTGCAAATGAAAATTTTACATGTTAAAAGTACAGTTGTAGAAATCAAAAATTCAGTTGATATTTTCACAATAGCAGAATGGTGATGACAGAGAAAAAAACTAAATACTTGAAATAAGATCAGTAGAAAATATCCATTCTGCAAACAGAGAGCAAAATATGGAAAAAAAATGGACAGTGCCTCAAGAACTAGACAAAAAGCTTATTGGAACTCCAGAAGAAGTGGACAAAATGTGTGGTGAAGAAAATAGTATTTGAAAAAATACTGGCTGAACACTTTCCAAATGTGGTGAAAGACATAAACTTACAGATTCAAGAAGTTCAGCAAACCACAGCAAGTTAAAGAATTCCATGCCCCAATACCGTATTTGCACAAAAATATTCTGCGGGTTATAGGTTTTTTGCCAACCCAGTGGGCCTTACCCCACATCCCAAGTATATTTGTAAGTACATTACTCTAATTTTGTTTTTTTTTTTTTAAACAGCAGCATGTAAAAAGAAAAAAACAGTATACTGTACTCACAGACACACCCGGGAGGGGAAAAACAGTTGACACACATATATATACATATAGAACATGGGTTACTTGCATAAAAATACTATACATCATAATCAACTGCAGAATAACAAAGGTCAAGAAAATACTCAGGAAGGAGGTAGAGAGAAAACAACACATTTCACCTGAGAAAAATAATTTGAATGACTCTGTATTCACTATCAGAAGCCAAGGAAGCCAAAAAAATAGATTGTGAAACATCATTTTTTCAACCCTGAAAGATGGAAATATTAACCCAGAATTCTATGTATCATGTATCTATGTATCATTACCTTCAGGAGTAAAGCACAAATAATGCCATTCTTAGGGGAAAGAAACCTGAGAGAATTCATCACCAGACTTCTAAGTGAAACACTAAAGGAAGTACTTCAGGTGGTAGACTTGGAATTTCAGTTGTATTTATGGAAAGCAGAAAACGTGGAAACTATGTGGTTAATATACTACGTCAACACTGTAGTTACTGCACAACATGGCGCTGGACAAGCCTCTTTGGAAAGTTTTTCCAGTCTCTTGGAAACGCTTGGAAATATGTCCTGGCAAATCGTTATTAGAGAATGGAATTAATTTTGACAATACCTGAGAGATGTCTGCAGTCAAGTCTCGTGAATAAACTGGAAAATAAATTTACTGACTGAAACTAAGGTGTGGTAACAAAACATGAACCTCAGTTCTCGTGTGGCCATGAGCTGGCTCTGAAGGCCAACCTTCCCCAGAGAGGCACTTCAAGCACATGGGGGGCAACGGCTTCCTGTTGTTATTGCTAGGTGCCATCGAGTGGGTTTCTGAGTCATTGTGGCCCAGTGTAAAAGGAGAACTGCCCCGATAGGGTTTCCTGGTTTGTAATCTTAACGGAAGCAGTTCGCCAGGTCTTTACTCCTTAGAGCCTTTTGGTGGGTTCAAAAAACTAACCTTCGGTTAACAGCCGAGTGCTCAAATTTGGCACCACCTGGGCTCCTTGGAGCAATGGCAGCACCACAGAATTTGGTAGAAACCTTCCCATAGGCCTTCTCTGAGAGGTAACCGCTTGCTTAAGGACCAAGTTTAGGTTTTACATATACTCATTCTACATAAAGTCTAGATAAGAACTACAGTGCTTCCTTGAGCGGACAATATGTATATGCCCTCCATAAACAAAATGTGTCAAGGGCAAAGTTTAATATTAAACCAAGGCATTTCCCGTCAGTCCTTACCTGAGAGGGTCTTTGTGAGAACTTCCTGAGACTCTTGGAAAAGGACTTAGTAGACACTGCTTCTTTTTACCTCTTCGCTCCTGAACAGAAACCTCTGCTAAGAGGTCATGCGTAAAGCTCCAAACGCCTCTTCTTATCCTGAATGTAAGCCGTGTAATAAGACCAGGAACTAGGCATTCAGCTGGGTGAAGAAACCCAGGAGTACTTCCTGTCTTCAATACCTTCCAGTTCCAGCGAAATCCTGTTACAAGTCACTAGATCAGCCCAGGAGCTGGAAGACTGAAATTCCTGGTCCTCTGACAAGTGGGAAGGGCAGGGTGGGGTTAGGCAGAGCCTCCTTGACCATCACTTGCCCCAAGAGGCTCTGGAGGCTGCTTCATGTTATAAGTCAAAGGCCCTTCCAGCCCAGGCACATAAGAGCAGGGAAAGACTTTGTCCATTGAAAGAAAAGATAGGCACAGGAGTGGCAGGTTTTAGGGCACTCAGCATTGGTCAGCTTTGTGACTTCAGGACATCCTGGCCCATGGTCGCCTTCACGACTGGGCCTTTATAGCCTCTTCACCTCTCCGTCCTTCCCAGTTTTCTCCCAGCACCATGAGCTGTGGCTTCTGCTAGTTTCAATGATTTCAGTATTTCAGTAGCTCCTCACCCCACTCAGGGAAGGCAGTTTTGCAGACTGCAGGACACAAATCCACAGTGCTGTTTACGTGTCCTTCAGCAGAAACACTTCCGAGGGTACAAGTTGGCCTCAGAGATTCTGAGACCCAGGCAGAGAGAAGCCCAGGGGGAGGGTCACTGCCTGCAGGAAGTGTCAGCACTCTCAAGGGTCATGTCCCTGGGGTCGTGCCCAACTGCAGGAAAAACAAAGTGGGCTCTGAGGCTCCGTGTGCTGACCGTCCAGTACACAGGCCCTGGAAGCTTTGGAAGGATTCTGTCTTAGTCTAACTCAGCACTGGGGAAATCCTCACAGGGTAACAGCAGTGATATGCCTGGGGATCTTTATTCTAAAAGTCTCAAAGCAGTTGATACAGTCTTGTGAGGTGGGAGATGAGAAAGCTTGGGACCACCGAGAGAGGGTGGAAAAGAAGGAAGACTTTATCACTCCCCCTGTTCAAGTTTTTTTCTTTTTTTAATTGCAACTGGGGCTCCAAACAGGTCTTTGTTGTTAAAGTTGTATTTCTCTGTGTTAATTTATGATCCTTAACTCAAATCTAGAGTTTCGAGCTCATTTTGATAATTCCTCTTTAGTCTGTGGAGACAGGAGTCTGCCTTCAGCCAGTGGTGAGAGTGGAGGAAATAAAGTCCCTAGTCCAGACTGGGGCAGGCTCTGCTGCTCCGCAAACTAGGGGTGCGGTCCCTGAAGAGCCCTTCTGAGGACAGCACAGGAGGGGCATCCAGCCTGGAGAAAGGGCAGAGGGGGGTGGGGGATTGTTTGTGTGAGCAGTGTGGCCTCTGTGGCTTCGCCTTCTCCTCCTGGAAGTGCAACCTGTGGCCCTTCACGTGCGGAGCCAGAGTCCTAGGGTGACCACAACTCTCCCACCCTTTCTGGGTCACCCTCTGGACCCAAGTCCCCATACGCCTCCTCTGCCCTCCTATCCCAGCATAAGCACTGTGACTGGGCTCAGGGGTGTACCCTGGGACTTGACATCGGTAGCCTCAGGCTTCCCCTAGTTCTGGTGGGACCTGTGAGCCTAGCGGGTCTGAGTTCAGGGCAAGGCTGGGTGGGCTGGGACTCTTGCGAAAGGCTCCTGCAGCCAGCTCCTTCCTGATGCACGTGAGATTGTGGTGGGGCAGCCTCCGACCTGGCACCTCCCCTGGGCGCCCCTCTCCACACAGCCCTGCCCAGTTCCCTCCCCCCTCCCGCAACCTCCCAACCACATCCTCCTGCCTCCTAGTCCTAGAGGAGTGCTCTTTTGATGCACATTTGCAACTGGCACCCCATGGCCCTGCACAGAGTCAATCAAGCTAATGACCTCAACCTGAAGTGCACAACTTTGAAACTGCTAGATAGGTGGGAAATGAACAAAAAAAAAAAAAAAAAAAAGAGGAGAAACACTTAACAACAGTTACAAAAAAAGTTATATGGGACTGTATTCTCACATCATGGACTCAAAGATGCTGGGTTGTATTTTTGTTTGCAAAGAAGTCTTAGATAAGGGAATTGGTGCCAGGAAAAGATGTAGAGTCTGACTTTGGAAAAATGAGGGAAAATCTGGGATTGAGTAATTGACGTGGATGAGACTGAAAATAGTGATAACAACATAACATTTAAAGAGGAAATCCTAGCAGCCTAGAACATGCAGTGGAAATTTTTCTAAGTAGCACCAGAAAAGACCTTTAATCACTACACAAAATGGGTCAGTAGTTCAAGATCTCCCTAAGAAAATAAGAGGCCAAGACCACTTTCATTCAGGTTGCAGCAAACAGGCAAGAAACAGAGCATTTTAATCTTATGCAAAGTCAGAAAAGAAGAGAAAAAGATGAGATGCTCCTCTACTTCATCCCTAAGGCTAGTTTAATATTGACACCAAATTAGACAGGGATGGTAGAAGAAGAGTTACAGGGCAAGCACACTAAGTAACTGAAATGCAAAAACCTACATAAAATACTGGCAAAGGAAATCCAGCAAAGTATAAACCATGTAATACGCCATCATCAAGGAGGTTTATCGTCAGCATGCAAGCTTGAGTGAACATTAAAGATTTAATAATTTAATTCACCATAAGCATAGATGGAAGAAGAAAAGACATGCTCACCTCAAGAGATGGGGACAAAACAGTTGATAAAATCCAGTCACACTGAGAGATAAGGACTCTGAGCAATCATGGACCAGAAAAGGAGTTCCTTAAGTTGGAAAAATACAACTGGAATGATAGTTCATGGTGAAATGTGGGACATTCTCTTTAAAATTAATTAGCATTAAAATAAGGATGCTTTCCCAATTTGAAGACTGGCGTCTGGCGTCTTAAACATTAGAAAGCAGCCATCTAAGGTGCATCCATTGGTCTCAACCCACCTGGATCAAAGGAGAATGAAGAACACCAAGGACACGACTTGATTACGAGCCCAAGAGACAGAAAGGGCCACATGAATCAGCCACTACATCATCCTGAGACCAGAAGAACTAGATGGTGCCCGACTACTACCAATGACTGCCCTGACAGGGAACACAACAGAGAAACCCTGAGGGAGCAGGAGAACAGTGGGATGCACACCCCAAATTCTCATAAATTCATACTTAATGGTCTTACTGAGACTGGAAGGATCCCAGTGGTCATGGCACCCAGACCTTCCATTGCCCCAGGACAGGAACCATTCCCGAAGCCAACTCTTCAGACATGGATTGGACTGGACAATGGGTTGGAGAGGGATGCTGGTGAGGAGTGAGCTTCTTGGATCAGGTGGACACTTGAGACTATGTTGGCATCTCCTGCCTGGAAGGGAGATGAGAGGGTGGAGGGGGTCTAGAAGCTGGCGAAAAGGACACGAAAAGAGAGAGTGGAGGGAGAGAGCAGGCTGCCTCATTAGGGGGAGAGTAATTGGGAGTGTGTAGCAAGGTGTATATGCATTTTTATGTGAGAGACTGACTTGATTTGAAAACTTTCACTTAAAGCACACAAAAAAATATTAAAAAAATAAGGATGCTTTCTATCATTATTTATATTAAATATTTAACACTGGAGGTCCAAGCTACAACAAAATGACAACAAAAAGAAGGAAAAGCTGCAACTGCTATTATTCATAGATTACAGAAATGCCTCCACAGGAAAATTTACAAACCATTGAAATTAATGCCAGTCAATCGTAAATATAAACTAAAAAATAAACTGCATTTCTATGCATCAGCATCAAGCCGACTCTGTTGTAGCTCTTAGTGAAAGCAGAGGACACTGATAGGGAAATAGCAGGATTTGGGTGGGCTAGACAAGGAGGGGAGAACACTATTTTACACCAGGCTTCATGTATAACCATGGGTATGTGTTAGTCATCTAGTACTGCCATGAGAAAAAAATAACACAATTGGGTGGCTTTAAAGAACAGATATTTATTTTCTCACAGTTCGGGAGGCTAGAAGTAGGAATTCAGGGCATGGCTCGTGTCTACTTCAGCTTCTAGCAGCTTCCAGCCACCCTTTCCATTCCTGGCCTTGTAGATTATCTTCCCCTTTGTCTGTCTCCCTCTTCCCCTGTTTGTGTCTGTGTCTATTCTGCTCTTTTTGTAACTCAGAAGGGGTTAGGTTTAGGACCCACCCTACACTGGTATGGCCTCATTAAAATCATTTTAAAAATCCCCTATTTCCAAATCAGGTCACATTTATAGGTACAGTAGTTAGGATTTCAATGTACCTTCGGGGTTACACAATTCAGTCCATATAGTACCCTCACCAGATATTCTAGGCTGAGAATACAAATATGAGCAGCTGAGAGTTCTATTTTTTGTCTATATTAGTTGGCTATCACTTGTCAGAGTCCACCCATATAAACTTTGGAGCAACTTATTATGAAGGACCAGGCCAACCTTTATTAGCCATGTCCATTATGTGGAAAAACGCACACATTCCCATCACTGAAGCCCTGAGAAATTCATCGATAAGGGTGGAACGGGGTTGGGACCAAGAATTGTTTCATGGCGTTGGTAACATGGCATAGCTGTCAGACATCTACGTAAAGATGTCAGGTAATAATACTGACAGCTAACACTTACTGGTGCCAGGACTCTTGTGAGGGCTTCTCCTTTCTTAAGATACTTGCTCTGCATGATACCCATGTGAGGAATGTATCATTATAAGGCACATTTTACAGATGAAGAACTCAGTACAGAGAGTTACGCTGACATTTGAATAGAAGTCATGAACCAGGAGGAGTTGAAATGGATGGAGGTGTAAACATCACATCCTCAGCTACAGACAGACAGCAACCGACTCACTGAGGCATCCTAGAGAGAGGGTGTCAACAGAGAGAGAGGACTAAGCACTGAGCCTGGGGGCACTCTGACATCTAGAAGCCGGACAGATGAACGGCAGCCAACAAAGCTCTCTGAAGTCCAGTGTGGTTCCTGGAGCATGGTCTGTCCTTTCTCTGGACTGCATTTTACCAGTCCCCCTCCCACCCGCACTGGGTGTCCCCTTCACCATGGCAGGGACAATGGGTACTTTCACCATTGCGTCCACATGATGTAGACTATTCCTGGCACATGGAATCTTTATCTGAAATTCCACAGCAAATCTCTAGAGGCTCACGTTCTCATAGCTTCTGTCGCCTCTGCAGCCCTTGCTTCTGTCTGTCCATCTGCTGGGCTGCACCACACGGAACCAGTTATGAAATTCAAGCCCATCTTGCACTCGCCAAGGTCCTACTCACACAAAATTTGTATTAGCTTAAAAGAAAAGGTGTGTAGATAAGATACACAAGGGATTTAATTGCAGAAAACAAACCTTAAAATGAAATGGCTGGGAATGGTGGCCTCCCTTTGTAAAAAGGCGTCTCTGTACAGACTACGGGAAAATGCAGTGAAGATATGGGTCATGGGAAAAGGAGCGTTTGTAGCAATTTGGTAATCACTCAGACCACCTGTAAAAATGTTTTCATCCTTTTTCTCATACCTTACACAAAACAAAATTCCAGATGGATAGAATATTTAAAATTAAAATATGCAACCATAAAAATTTTAGAAGTTTTTATTTTCTTTTTATTGATAAAAGAGAAAGACTTTTTAAAAATCCCAAAATATGAAGGCTAAAACTGTTAAGATCTATAGATCTTTGGCATATCAAAAAGTACATGAAGAGAGTAAAAATACAGGCAAAAAGCTGAAAAAAAGTTTGCAGGCTAAGGATTTGAATAGAGATTTCTCAAAAGCAGATACAGAAACTGTCAACAAGCACAGGAAAAGAAGCGTAACCTCATTAGTCATCAGGGAAATGCAAATCTAAACTAAAGTGCACTATTATTTCAAAACCACTAAGATGGCTAAACTCAACAGGATGGACAAGTGTTGGCGACGATGTGGAGAAGCTGGAATACCGCTGGTGGAAATGTAAAATGATCCAATTGTTTTGGAAAATGGTTTGGCAATTCTGCAGAAAGTTAAACACAGAATTACCACACAACACTGCAATTGCACTCCTAGGTCTGCACCCGGAGAATCAAAAGCATGTTCACATACAAACTCACACAGAGGATTCCTAGTAGTGTTATTCGTAACAGCCAAAATGTGGAGAGAACCCACATGTCATGACCTGATAGACAGGATGTGGTATATTCATAGACTGGAATATTACTCAGCCACAAAAAGGCACCAAGTACTGATACATGCCACAACACGGACGAACCTTGAGAATATTACGCTAAATGAAAGAAGCCAAACACAAATGACCACATCGTGCATGATTCCATTTACATGAAATGTCCAGAACAAACCAACACAGACAGAAGTAGATTAGTGGTTGCTACGGCTTGGAGGAAAGGAGTAATGAGGATGACTGTTAATACACCTTTATTAACAAGGGCCTTTATTTACGGGGCACTGAAAATATTCTGAAGCTAGACAGTGGTGACTGCTGTGCCAAGTCTGCCCATATACTAAAAGCCAAGGTATTGTGCATATTTTCAAAGGCAGTGTTACGGCAGGTGAATTGTATCTCAATAGAAGTATTTGTGATTCCTAAAAGACTAACTTTTCAATTAACATATAGAACCTATAAATCAGTAGGGAAAAAACAATCCAATTTTAAAATGTCTCCCTCCAAAGCAAAGGGAAGGGGGTACATTCCATCCACACAGCTTATTTTTTTATCTCTTCATTATTCAAGTTCAATCCAATTTTAAAATGTCTCCCTCCAAAGCAAAGGGAAGGGGGTACATTCCATCCACACAGCTTATTTTTTTATCTCTTCATTATTCAAGTTCTATTCTCATCTTATGTAACTCTAAATTATACAAATAATTGTCTCCATTTTCCTTATCCCTGTTTTCACTATTTAACTAAATAAAGACAGCAACACAGTGTTTTTTTATAAAAACCCACCCACATTCACTCAAATAATTTTTTAGCACTTCTTAGGTGCCAGGTACCAGGATACTCTGACAAACACAACAGACAAGTTCCTGCCTGCATGGGCCTTCTATTTTTGTGAAGCAGGCAGATCATAAACCAGCCAACCAGCTCTTAATGTAACCTAACATTAAGGAGGGAAACGTAATTTTGGAGCTATCTCAAGCTGTTGTCTCTCTCACAAAGATTTCTCCGAATCTAGTGAAAAGTAAACACCTCGAAGGAACTCTGTGGGGCCAATAAATGTGAAAAAGCCATTACATTTCAGTTTTGTTTTGTTACTTTCACCTGGTACTTTGTCATCATTTTTTAATAACACGATTATGGAGCTGACATCAAACTCTCACCACTTGGCTGAAAGAAAAAACCAAACCTGTAGCCATCTAGTCAATTCTGACTCAGAGACCCTACAGGACAGAGTAGAACTGCCCCATAGGGTTTCCAGGGAGCAGCTGGTGTTAGGACACAATTCCCTCTTATAAGAATCTGAAAGCTGTTCACTGTGGATGTGGGAGGGACTCAGTAACACTTGCAGAGATTTCCACGTGGGTGGGGTTCTCTAGTGTGAGCATCGGGGGAATGGACCCCATGTGCACTTTGCAGCCTTCTGCAGATTATGACACAACAAACATTCACTCTTCATTGACCTACATCTTGGAAGAGAACAGAGGGAATTGTTAGGCAGGACCCTTCGAAAATGCAGGGCAAGAAATTTTATTGCAACATTAAATGGAAAATAAAGTCTTCCTACATTTTTCCTCCTTCCCTACCTCATTTCAAGGAGATAGCTGGACTCACAGTGTTGAAGTTCTGAAACTTCAAGACTCTGAAGAGTCTGTGGTAAAAGCCTCAGCTCACTGAGGTGATCACACTGAGTGAACTGGAGCCCAGGGGAAGAGTGACAGTCAGATAGTAGGGTCCTAGACATTGGGAAGGGGTAGGACCTCCTTCTTGATAGTGCCCTGGAATAGGTTACAGCACCTCAAAGGCTGATGCAGGCACATAAGTAGACAAACCCTGTTATGCTGTTGACAGCCCCACCAAGCTTCTCATGCTCCAGCTGAGAATGGAAACAGCAGAACGAATGCTTCTAGAGAGATCACAGACATAAGCTGAGGCAATGGGTGTGTTGAAGGTCTTCTCCAAGCACTGGTCCTTCATTAGACCCTGGGAATTACTGCATATCTGGAGGAGGGAGTACCCTAAAAGTAAGTGAGGTTAAAAACTCCCCTCAATTTTGTAAGCAGGTAGTTCTGAGCCTCAATTCATTTTATTTTTTAAAAAATCATGCTTTTTTTCATACATGATTTTGTGCAGACTCGCACATAAAATTCATATTACTAATTCATGCATTAAGTCAACAAAGATTTCCTGTATAAACAGCTACATGTCAGACCCTAGGCCAGATGCTCTTGGTGATGAAATGACTTAGAGAAGTTGCCTCACTGCCTGGTAAGAGAAACAGCCAAGTCAACAGGTGTATCAGTCACGTATTGCTGTGTAACAAATGACTCCAAAAGGTAGTGTCTTAAAAAGACAACCATTTACTAAGCTCACAATTTTTCAGGTTGTCACTTTGGGGTTCTTCTGATCTGGGCCAGCCACAGTGACTCGCAGCAGGGCTTACTCATGTGTCTACAATTTGATTCCAGGTCACCTGCGAGCCAGTTTCATAAAATCAACTCAGGGAAACCGCTGGATCCTCTTTCCAATGGTCCCTCATCATTCAGCAGGCTGGCCTGGGGTCATTCCCACAGGTTCTCAGGGTTTAAGAGCAACAAAAGGGCAAGACTCAATGTAAAATCTTTTCAATTCTCTCCTTCTATCATCTCTGCTACTATTTCAATGGCTGAAGCAACCGTAAGGTCGGCCTTCAACAGGTAGAAGACGACTCCTACTGCTAATGAAAGGTGTTCTGGAGTCTCATAGAAGGCATGCGCACAGAGAGGGGAAGATGTGTAGTAAATGCAATTGTGTTTTATGCTGTGGTAAAGGGTTTCCTGGGTACAATGGAGTACAGAGCAAGAAGTGGACTCATCTACCAGGAGAAGATTCAGGGAAGACTGCAACCAGGAAGTGATACCTGAACCAAGTTGGGAATATGACTGAATAGTTAAGGGATGAAAAAAGGCCGAGCATCCAGGAAGCCCCAGGTATTTTCCACAGGCTTCAGTAAAAGCGGAAGGATGGCTTGATGAGAAAAGTCTGAGGAAACAGGGTGAAAACACTGGGACATTTGTTATATTTGTGAACAGGCACAGATTATCTTTTGTTCTATTGTTTCCCTACCATTCCTGCCCCTTCTGTCCTTTGGGGTCACACAAAACAAGCCCCTACCATCCTCATGTTAAAACTTTTCTTTTCCTTGGAGAAGTCTCCTCCTTCCTCATCACCACCCCAACCTTCTTAATTTCTTCCTCAAATGGTCTCCCCATTTGCTGGTTTCTCTTCTAAATGGCATCCTAAACAAAAGCAGAGTCTGTCATGGGCTTTCCCCAAGTCAACTCCCAAACTTCCCATTCTGGCTGACCACAAAACTCCTGAGTCTTAGGGCTTTTTGGTAAGTCATAAGCCTAATCTGTTCCAATGGGGTCAGTTTTCTTCACCTTCACGCTTCACCAGGGAGAGTAGGCCAGCAGACGGGAAGGGAGAGAACATCTCCTAGTCAGAGAGCAGAGCCTGTGTGAAGCCTCAGAGGCTAAGGAGACCTAAGAGGGGCTCAGAGTAGACATTTTATAACCAGAGCTGGAGAGACATGATTCCAACAGAGTCAAATGAGAGGACTGGGAGAAAGCAGCTGCCCATGATACTGTTATCATTCCCTGTGCTCTCTTTACCCACCAGGGGATAGTAACCCCTTACAGGGCACAGAAACGTTGCAATTCATTTTTGATATCTAATCTCCTTCTTCCCACATTGGCACTAGCACTTCTCAAGTGCCTACCTGACAGTTTCATGTTTTTCTGGTTGCCGTATTTAGCTTCAAACTGGGCCCATGGAACTCAGCACTGTCAGCAATGATGTCACACAGGATTACGGAAGCCTTGGTGCTAACTCAGATCTCAGCTGCTTTTTGAAAAGGGTGCCGACCTCAGGTCTCGTGGGAGAGAAACCGTAGCTACTGAATCAAGGAAATTCAGGAGCAAGCCAGAGTCCCCAGGTTATCAAAGCTTCCTGCTGGGAGAAGGGATAAAGGTCCTTCAGAAGACCATTATGTTTGGACATCTTCACCCAGGCAGGATGAAACAGTGATACACGAGGAAAAGGCCTTTCTCTAAGACTCCAGATAAAGATGAGGAAAAATTGTCCCAGATTGATGAGCGCTACAGAACAAAAGGTCTGACTTCCACCAGAAAAGAGAGCCATGGTAGGACAAGATGAAGGATTTGGGATGAATGGTTAAGGTCATAAGGAAGATTCTCCTGAGAAAACACTTTCTGTCATTTAGTACATAATTAACCAAAGTTTATTTTGTCAATAAGAAATGTAGGAATAAATGAGGGATGAAACGAAAGAATCCAATTGTAAGTTTGAGAGCTTTCCAGAATAGCTGCAGACAAGGCACTCTATTGTTTTGGATCTGAACATGATGGAAGGGAAGGAAGCCAGTGGGTAACTGGTGCAGAGAGTATACGATGGTGGAAAGGGTGGGTAGGAAGAAGCGTACTTCATTATTATATTTTCTAATGAGATGGAATTAATATACCATGTGAAGAACTAAGGAAATTACTCAGGAGGTTCTGGGAGTAGTAGGTTGAAGAGCCCAGAACCCACATCATTGAGGGCAGAAGGGTTGTAGACTCCTCCCTAGATCCAGGAACTCCCGTTACCCTCCTGTGTCTCCTGCCCACCTCCCTCAAGAGCCTAACAACCCCTAACCACAAAGATGGCTACAGGATAGAATTTTTTATTTTCCTACTTTTCTTAACCTGAGCTTCATCTAGGATCAGTCATGTATCACTCTTTTCAGGCCAGTTTTGTTGCCCTCCCCACTACTATTACCTCTGCTATCCTCCTCCACGCGGTGCTGCCCTCCACTGGCCCTGCTTCCTGCTGCTTCCTGGTTTTCTGACTGGCCTCTAATACCCTTTGAGAGATCCCCCACCCCATCTTCTGTCTGTCACTGGAGCTTACACTCCCCTCCCAAACTCCTTCTCTTTCTTCCTTAACTCGCCAATCATTCCCTCATACTCAGAAAAATACTGAGCCTTATGCTGACATATTCAAGCCCTGCCCCCCCCCCCACACACAGGAGGCATGGTTGTGATTTGGCTACTAAGGTTTGTGCCATCAGACTCTCATATATGGACATCTGTTTCTGCCTCACCCTGAAGGACGTGGTAATGGGCTTCTGTTCAGAGAAATGCAATTTTAATCTCCGGGTGTAGGCTAGTTAACGGTACGAGGAGAAGTTTTAAATTATACAGAAAAGTACAAATAACGCTGTCTCTTTAAGAATAATTCCTTCTATGAAAATCCTTCCCTTAAAAGGAGGATGAAAACAAGTTACAAAGAGGAGACCGATTCTCCTGTTTCAATGTTTACACTCTAAATTTACCTAAAAAAATAACTTTCATAGAAAACAGCTTTTAGAGAAACCATGTATTATCATGAAGGTGCAGAGAATGAGGTAATTTCCATATTCCACAGGAGCAAATTCACTTCCATCCAACAAATGAAAAAAAAAAAAAAATTTTTTTTTTTTTAATGTGGCTGTCCTCTGTTTATATTATAAACTATCACTGGATAAACCTTTGGCTGCTAACTAAAAGGCTGGCAGTTGGAATCCACCAGCCGCTCCTTGGAAACCCTATGGGGAGTCCTACTCTGTCCTATAGGGTTGCTATGAATTGGAATCTACTAAAAGAAAATTGGGAGTTTTTTTTTTTTAATCAATGTATTATAATTTTTTGAAAAACGATAGACTTTTGCTATAAGGTAGTACCATCACTGAAATTTTCTGGAGGAGACTTTATTGCCCAGAGTAAATTCCCTAAAGTATGGTCGGTGCCTGGGGAAGAAGAAAGAAACCATGGGGACTGTGGAGGTGGAGGATGGCGGTGATGGACAGGTCTCCAGGGATCCCTGAGACCAGAGACTTAGGTCACAGTTGAGAAACCAGAGCCCAGAGGGCTCATGTAAATTAACTCTCCACTATTGCAAGTCTCAACCCAAGAGGAAAGTGTCACTCAGGGTAGAACATGAGAACAAAAAGCCCAAGTTCCAAGCCCAGGAAGATTCCCCAAGTATCAGCAAGGCCTTTTTCATCAGCTTCCACTAGGCAGAATTCTCACTCATCAAATTACTCCAGAGATCAATAGGTCAAGTATGAGTATTTTACCCAAGTGTGTAAGGTCAAGGGGTTAGCCATGGTCTGGCAGACCAGACCAAAACATCTCACACCCCTGTCGGCAAAAGGCCCCTGATCTTGAGGCTGAGTTTTTGAAGAAAGTGAGTGCCATCAGGTCTGCCCTCACTCTAACCAACACTGAGTCCCTGGTCAGCATCCTGGAGTCCTGGCAAGAAGAGCCAGGCACCTCCAGGAGCATCTGGAGGAGGAGACAGGGGCTGAAGAGGCTACCACACCTACTGGTGCTGCTGCACATGTGGGAGACCTGGCTGCAGAGGGTGCAGGCATGGCCTCAAGGTCAAAGGAGAAAGCACCTGAAGACGTGCTAGGACTCTCAGACTGAGAGAAGCAGGAAAAAGGACCTAGTGATCTATTTCTAAAAACAACTGGCCAGTGAAATCTTACGAATAGTACTGGAACACTGTCTGATTGAATGACACTGCTCCACACCCCAAATCTAAATGGCTTGATATAAAGCACTGGTCTTTGTGATTCACAAAAAGCAGGTACCAATTCCTGAACAAGAACTGAAGTGACAGGAGAAACTCCCCATGCTGTTAGAGCCCTGAGTATGGGCCCTAATCCAATAATCTGTCCTCATTAATTCCTTTTCATTTCATCTCTGTGAAAGAGGGGAGGGAGAAGGTAAGAGAGGGTTACATGTGCCTATTCTGTTCTTTAGCATGTAGTTAACTGCCAGGAACATGTATTCATAACAGTCTAAAAAACGTTAAAGTACAAATAAGGAGGAAAACCTCCTAGTATATATATGTATGAGGTAGCACAAAGAGTTAAGTGCTCAGCTACTAACTGAAAGGTTGGCAGTTTAAATCCACTCAGAGTTGCCTTGGAAGAAAGGCCTGGCAATCTACCTCCAAATGGTCACAGCTATTGAAGACCGTATGGAGGGCGGTCCTACTCTGAAAACTCACGGGGTCATCATGAGTGAAAATCTACTCAACGACAACTGGATTGGTAATCTATATATGGCATAAATGTTCGGAAAATTAGTTTCTGAACATATATATGGCATATAGAATACACTGTACATTAGTATTTTGTGCCAAAACCCACTGTCATCAAGTTGATTCTAACTCATAGTGACCCCAAAGGACAGAGCAAAACTGCCCCATAGGGTTTCCCAAGGCTGTAAGTCTTCACTGAAGCAGACTGCCACATCTGTCTCCTACAGAGAGGCCGGTGGGTTCGAACCACTGACCTTCCAGTTAGCAGCCAAGTTCTTTAACCACAGAGCCACTAGGGCTCACTGCTGTAATGTACAGTGATTACATAAGCAAATTCTGAAACAAACTGCCTGGGTTTAAATCCTAACTCAATTTATCACCTGGGTGATCTGGGAACATTACCGCTCACTGCCTCAGTTTCCCATTTCTAAAATGGGTCTTATTCAAAAGGTTGTTACGCAGGTTAAATAAAACACACAAATATATGGCACTTAGAAAAAGGCCTTACACACAGAATGAACAGAATAAATGTTAGTTTTCATAATTATTAAGGGAATACAAACAAACGACTAGGTTGAAGGAACTTCCATTGAGAAAGAGTTCCAAAATTCATGTGTAAAGTCATTTACATCAACTGTTAAAGTTGTATGTTTAGATTCAAGTGATTACTGAGGTGTGTTATGATCTTGAACAGAGTTCTGGGGACTATACAGGCAAACTCTGCATGCCCTTCTCCTGCACATCCATTCCATCTCCCTTAGGAGCCCAGACATCATGTTATCAATTAAACCCCTCCCACACTGGTGGTGTACTGTTTAAGAGCTATGGCTGCTAACCAAAAGGTCATCAGTTCAAATCCACCAGGCGCTCCTTGGAAAGTCTATGGCACAGTTCTGCTCTGCCCTGTAGGGCTGCTATGAGTTGGAATAGACTCAGTGGCAATGGGTTTTTAACGGGTATGAGGTAACTGTTCAGTTCTTAAAGACATACCCAAAGCAACCACTAACACAAAAGTATAGTAAAAGGTTCTTATTTCAGAGTAGCAAATCCTTTTTCTAACACAGTGGTGAATTAGGGTGGACTGTGGATCAAGAAGAGCCCTGGTGGCATAGTGGTTAAGAGCTCAGCTGGTAACCAAAAGGTCAGCAGTTCAAATCCACCAACTAGTCCTTGGAAACTCTATGGGGTAGTTCTACTCTATGCTATAGGGTCTCTGTGAGTTCAAATCAACTAGGGTCTCTACGGGTTGGAATCAACTTGATGGTGACAAGTTTGGTTTGGTGGGTGTCATGGATTGAATTATGACCCTAAAAAACGTGTGTTTCAACTTGGTTAGGCCATGATTCCCACTATTGTGTAGTTGTCCTCCATTTTGTGATTGTAATTTTACTTTAAGAGGATTAGGGTGGGATTGTAACACCACCCTCACTCAGGTCACCTTTCCCTGGGGTGTGGCCTGCACCATCTTTTATCTCTCCAGAGATAAAACGAAACGGAAGCAAGCAGAGAGGTGGGGGCCTCATACCATCAAGAAAGCAGCACCAGGAGCAGAGCATGTCTCCTGGACCCAGGGTCCCTGCACCTGAGAAGCTCCTTGACCATGGGAAGGCTAAGGACAAGGACCTTCTTCCAGAGTCGAAAGAGAGAGAAAGCTTTCCCCTAGAGCTGATGCCTTGAATGTGGACTATTAGCCTACTTTAATGTGAGGTATTAAATTTCTCTTGGTTAAAGCCATCCACTCATGGTATTTCTGTTATGGCAGCACTAGATGATGAAGACAGTGGGTCAAGGTGGAAGGGGTGGATGAAGGATAAAAAAAGAAAAATGGACAACAGGAGAAATATAAGAATTCAGAGAACTGTGAAAATTTAATTCCTAAATATACTTTCTTTCTCCTCCCTATAACTAGAAGGACTTTTCTCATATACAGCATATATAAGTAAATCCTTGCAGTATTTAAAACACTTGGATTTTTGTAAAACTCATTCTCTGAAAACTCATGGTGGCCCCATTAATTTGTGGCTTAAAAACAACTCAGAACTAAAAAGAAGCATAAATAAATAAATAAATAAAGGCACTGCTGTTATTTGCGGGTGATGTTCTTTTCCTGCTATCCACAACCCACACACTCGGGTTAATTTTCCAGGGTCAGCGTTCATAGACCATCCTCTTTCTCTCACCACCACCCCACCATCCTTAATTATTTAGAAAAGGCAGGGCCAGTCAGTGCTCCAAACATCAAGTTTTCTCTCCAAAATGCCAACTCACACTTGGGGAGCAGGCTACATTCTCAGCTATCAGCACTTCCACTAGCCCCTGCAGATAAGGAATGTGTCTCCCCTGAACTGTTCATTGTAACTAAAAAAAAAAAAAAAAGTAAAAAACTGTTTCTTAAAAAAAAAAAAAAAAACAGGCATTTCCCGATTACCCACCCACCCCACTCTCCCACACCCACTGCTCCCCTCACCACACACACACTCAAATATTTCATACCAAGGGTGTGTCCCAAGCACGGGGTCTGGCTCCGCTCTTCTTTTACACCCCTTGGAGGCCTCTGGAGAAACCATACCTTTGGTTGGCAATTCCCTGAACCCTGCCTATTCAAGCTGTCACTTATTCAAAAAGGCAGGTGAGTCTTCAAGTGAGGTTTTTAAAACGAGTTTAAGAGGAGCCAGGTGATATGCCTACTCACCCTCAAGTTTCTCAAAGGTAATAATTTTTTAAGATGTTTACAATGTCTCAACTATGGGTTAATTAAATCCCTTAGGATGGTGGGCATAAGAAAATCCTCCATCTCAATGCCCCCCATTTCAAAAAAAAAGAGGGGGAATCTCCAAAATTACAAATTTGAATTTCTACATATTTGATTGAACTAAGGAGTAAGTTCCTCACATGTGTTATTCTTGGTCTGAGTCCTGGTGGTGCAGTGGGTAAGAGCTAAGCTGCTAACCAAAAGGTCTGCTGTTTGAATTCACCAGCTGCTCCTTAGAAACCCTATGGGGTAGTTCTACTCAGTCCTATAGGGTTGCTAAGAGTCAGAATCCACTGGATGGCAATTGGTTTGTTTGTTTTTCAATCTTTGGCTGAAAGGTGGACTTTGTTATCAGTTTATTAAATCAACTGGTAATTTGCTGGATATTCCTCATACAGGAACTTATGATGTCTTCAAATCCAGCCAATCAGGTTTAGGAAGAGAGAAACTTCTCTACCTTAGCCTCCCTGCCACTCTCACACCTTTTTCATTGATTTCCATGCCCTGCTTAAGTAACATCACTCATCACTTCTCACTGTCTAGGTTATTTGAGCCAATTCATGGCAGTCGATTCCACCCGAGCCCTAGGATACCCTCATTTACATACTCTGCCCTGTTGTTCCTTTACCCATGGCTGACTACATCTCCCCTTGAATGTCTACTAGGCATCTCAAACTTAATGTGGTTCAAATAAAATTCTTGGTCCAAGCGTCTTATTTACCTTCCAGTCTTCCTTATCTCAGCAAGTGTTCTCACTATCCTCTGGGTTGTTCAGGACAAAAACCTAGGAATCATCCTTGATTCCTCTCCTTTATTCAAATCTTACATCCAATCCATTGATACATATTCTGGACTCTTGGCTCTACTTTAAAATAAATCCTGACTCTATCCACTTCTCACTACCTCCACCTTACAGCCACCATCATCTCTTGGTTAAAACTGGACTCCATGCCACCAATCTTCTCTCTTACAATCTACATAACAGCATCATCTCAGTGGCTTCTCATGGCGATTAGGAAAAATTCCCAAATCCTTCCCATGGTCTTTCATGATGCGGGGCTTGCCCACCATACTAACCTCATTTCCTAACAGTCTTCCCTCAGTTCACTCCACACTAGCCATGACTTATTTCCTGAGCTTCCTCAAACATGCCAAAACACTTGGTTATTTAAGGGCCTCAGAAACAACTCTTTCCTTTATTGGCAATATCCTCCCTCCAGAACTTCATACAGCTATTCTCTCCTTTGATATAGTTCAGTTATCTCCTCAACTATCCTGATCCCATAAGCCTCTACTGACTATTAATCTAAAACAGCTCACCCCACTCATTCCCTCACATGCAACTCTGTCTTATTTTCAAAATATTTAGCTCTCCTTGACATTTTTTTAATTATTACCTGTAAATGTGTTTTTTGTGGTTGAGAATATATGCAGCAAAACATACCCCAACTCAACAGTTTCTACCTGTACAATTTAATGACATCGGTTACATTCAAGTTGTGCAACTATTCTTACCCTCCTTTTCTGAGTTGTTCCTCTGTCATTAACATAAACCCACTGCTCCTTAAGGTTCCTATCTAATCTTTTCAGTAGCTGTTGTCAATCTGATGCCACACAGAGAGTTCTTAAAAGAGCATATGCTTAAGGTAGACCATTTTTATTAGTTAAGTAAGCCAATGTTCTGGAGCCCTCGTGCAACAGTGATTAAGTGATACGGTAGCCAAGCAAAAGAAGAGCAGTTTGAATCCACCACCTGCACCTTGGAAACTCTATGGGGCAGTGCTATTCTGTCCTACAGGGTCTCTGAGTCAGAATCAACTCAACAGCAACAGTTTGGTTTTTTCTTTTTTATACTTCGGTTTTAAGATGATTCAAGGGAATGCTTTTGGTGTAATGTTTAAAGATTATCTCACGGCAATAGTTTCAGGAATTCATTCACCTTCAATGGCTCCAAAAAGTCTAGGGTTCATGAGAATTTTAAATTCTGTTCTGCATTTTCCCCCTTTTAATCAGGGCTTTTCTATGGACTCTTTGATCAAAATGTTCAGCGACAGTAGCTGGGAACCTTCTGGTTCTTCTGGTCTCATGGCATGCTAGATGTTCTTTTAAAAAACATGAGTGGATGCTGAAGGTTATCAAATACTTATTTTATTACACCTATTAATATAATCACATTTATTTTTCCTGTACATATAGCAAATTATACTGATTCATTTTTGAATGTTAAACTAACCTTGAATTCTTGGGATAGACCCAACTTGGTCATAATATATTCTTCTTTAGAGTATTGCTGGATTTGTTTTGCCTATTTCTTTTTATATTTTGCATCTATATTCATCAGTCACATTGGCCTGTAATTTTCCCATCTTCTGCTGCTCTTGTCAGGTTTTGGTATCAATATTCATTCTACAAGCTTTATAAAATGAGTTTCGGTATATATTTCATTTTATATTGAAGAATTTGTGAAATATTTCTTGAATATTTGGCAGAATTTGCAGGAAAAGCCATCTGACATGAAGTTTTCTTTTTGAGAATAGTTTGAGCTCTAATTCAATTCTATGAACAGTTGTGGAATTACTTTTGCTTCCTGTTTCTTCTTGAATCGTTGTTATTAACTTACACGGTATGATACATTTGCCTACTTTATCTAAATTTGCAAATTTATTGGCTAATACAGTTCATAACATTCTCATATTACCTTTAAGTTCTGCAAGATCTGTAGTCATTTTCTTTCTAATTCTGATACTCGTTAGTTATACCTTCATTCTTTTTCACTTGATCAATCTTGCCTAAAGTTTGTCAATTTTACTAGCATTTTCTAAGAATCAACTTTAGTCTTTGTTGATCGTCTGCTGCATGTATTCAATCATTAATAGAAACAAAAATTCCTATGAATGTTTGTTTCTGGTTTTTTCCCAACATTTTGAATGGATGTTTAACTCACTTATTTTTCAAGATTTGTTCTTTCCAATTATATTTTTAAGGCTATAAGTTACCTATATTATATTGTCTGTACTGCACAAATTTTTATATGCACTATGTTCATAATTGTTCACTTCAAAATATATTCTAATTTTCATTATGATGTCTTTTTTGACTCATACTATTTTAAAATATCCAAGCACATGGAGATTTTGTATTTTCTTTTTCTAAGATGGTTTTTTTTTTTAATTATGGTGTACTTACATTTTTTTTTTTTTTACATAGTATCCTCTATATTATTGCAGACTCTTGAAATTTGTTGAGACTTGCTTTATAACACAGTATATAGTCAATTTTTATAAACACTATGTATGTGCATGAGATGAATGTATATTCTTTAGTGGTTAGATAATACACACACATACACATATATCAATTTGGTATTTTTATACATGTTAAATCTTCTGTATCCTTGACAATTTATGGACTTCTATGTTTCTGAGGGGTGTGTTAAAAATCTATTATGATGCATGATGTCAAAAGGAGCCCCAGTAGTGCAGTGGTTAAGCACTCAGCTGTTAAACCTTTTGATTTGATCCACCACCTACTCCACAGGAGAAAGATATGACCGTTTCCTTCCATAAAGATTACAGCCTTAGACACCCTTTGGAGAAGTTCTACTCCATCCTATAGCCACTATGAGTCAGAATTGACTCAACAGCATACAAGAAAAAATGTATGATGTGACGGAAACTCAGGAGTATGAAGCTCAAAGAATTGGTCCTATCTTCAGGGTCAAAGGATGAAGGACAGAGAAAACAGCAGAGACTTCCAAAACCTTGGAAAAAAAGAGGCTGAGAGGACGATGTTTAGAGGTTTAAGGGCTTTGAAGGGCTACCACATATACTGAGAAGTCTGGAGTGCAATGTTCTTGCCTAAGGATGAAGACATACACATAAAGATCCTGACAAAACTTTAGGCTTGCACCTCTGGCTGATCTTTGGGCTCCATGGGGGCAGGAAGTGAAGGCTAAGGCAGAGTTTTAGGCTCTCTTGCTTAGCTTTGAAAGAACGCCCCAGTTCAGAGCCAATCTGCAAAGACTGGGATAATGTTACTTTTCCTTTTTGGCTACAAGCATTTAAAGAAATCACTGTCAGGTCATGAACTGACTGCTGAGATAACAGAACAGAACTTCAGTGTCCACACATGAGAAGACATACAATCTTTGCAGAACTAGTTTGGAAACATCACTAAGCAAATGGATGACTGGCCGTCAAGAACAAACAAACAAAAAAAAAGCAAACCCTAATGACAGGAGGGAATCTGATTTCCAGAGTTACATTATAATATTTAAGATATACAGTTTTCAACGCACTATTTCAAGTCATAAAAAGAAAAAGAAAAGGACGGTTCATTTGCTAAGAAGAAAGAAAGAAGAGAAATGAACAGAAAGCATCCCTAAGGAAACACAGATATTGGGATTACTAGACAAAAATTTTAAACCAATTGTCTTAAATTTCCTCAAAGAGCTAAAGAAACCATAGACAAAAAAAAAGGAAACCAAGAGAAGAATGTTATGAACAAGTAGAAAATATTAATAAAGAAATATTATACAAAAGAACCAAATAGAAATTATAGAGCTGAAAAGTTGAATACCTGAAATAAAAATTTCATTAGAGGAGCTCAACAGCAGATTTGAGCAAGAAAGCAGGAAAATGTAAACTTGAAAAAGCACAACTGAAATTGTTCTAACTCAGGAGCATAAAGGAAAAAGAATGAAGAAAATGAACAGAGCCTAAGGGACCTGCGGGACAACATCAAGCATACCAATATACTCATTAAGGAGTCCCAGAAAGGAAAGAAAGATGAAAGGACAGAAAGAATATTTGAAAACGTAATGACTGGAAGTTTCCCAAATGTCATCTAGATATCCAAGAAGCTCAATGAACTCAAAGGACAATAAATACAAAGATATCCATAGAGAGACATAATCAAAATGTCAAAAGACGAAGACAGAAACTTGAAAGCAGCAAGAGATAAGTGACCCCTAATGTACAAGAGAGTCTCAACAAGTTTAACTGTTGATTTTTCATCAGAAACCATTGAGACAAGAAAATAGTGGGATGATGTATTTAAGGTACTGGAAAAAAAATACAGAAACAAAACTATGAACCAAGATGTCAATATCTACCAAAACTATCTTTCAAAAAAGAAGGCGAAATTAAGACATGCCAGATACACAAAACCTGAGGGAGTGTGTTAGTAGCAGAACTGCCTTATGAGAAATGCTACAGGGAATCATTCTGGCTGGCACGGAAGGACACTAGACAGTAACTGGAAGCCATAAAAACAAAGACTCCGTAAAGGTAACTACTTAGATAAAACAAAGTCAGTAATATTTTTATATCAGGCCTCTCTTTTTTTCATATATGATTTAAAGCACGAATGCATAAAAATACTTACACATCTCTCTTAATGGACACACAATGTATAAAGATGCAATTTTTGTAACAGCAAAGTAAGTAGCGGAGGTAACTGAGCTAAATAAAAGCAGAATGTTGTATACTGTTGAAGCTAAATTTGTATTAATTAAAAGAAGATTGTTATAAATATAAGATGTTAATTGTAATCCTCATGGTCACCACTAAGAAGTTAAAAAATATAAGGAAAGGAAATAAGGAGAGAATCAAAATTGTACACTTGAAAAAAATCAGTCAAACACAAAAGTGGACAGTAGTGAAGAAAATGAGAAACAAAATACGTATATGACCTACTACAAAGTAGAAGATATAAGTCCTTCCTTATCATTAATCGCTTTAAATATAAATAGATTATATTCACAATTGGGATCATTAAAGTTGTCTGTCAACTTTGTTGGACCATGATTCTGAGTGCTTTGGCAGTTATGATGTAGTTTAGCAGTCGTGTAACGATGCAATCACTTCCATGATGAGATGTGACATAATGTGATTACCTCCATGATGGGATCTGCTGTGAGTAGCCAATCAAATGTAAGGGAGTTTCCTCGGGAGTGGGGACTGCATCCAATATAGGTGGACTTTCTGGCAAGGCTCTTGAGCTTTTGCTCACTCTGAATCCTGCAGCTGGCTCCTCTTCATCTGATCTCAAGTTTTTGGGACTTGAACTCTCAGCTTACCTTCCAATTTTGGGATTCATCAGCCTCCGCAGTCTGTGAGCCGCGGCCTGCCAGCTTACCTGCCGATCTTGAGATTTGTCAGCCTTTGCAGCCTGTGAGCCACAGATCTGTTGTATGACCTGCAGATCTTCAGTTCTGCAGTCCCTGCATCTATGTGAGTCAGGAGAAGCCACCACCCTGACCCATGGACTTGAGACTTACCAGCCTCTACAGCCTCGTGAGCCATTTCCTTGATATAAATCTATTTATATATAAACACATATATATATACACCTCACTGGTTTTGCTTCTCTAGAGAACCCAGCCTAAGATACCAATTAAAAGGCAAACATTGAAAGAATGAATAAAAAAATCATTCAATTGCTATCAAGCTGATCTGACTCAGGGTGACCCCTCGCCCCATGTGTGTCAGAGTAGTACAATAGTACAGTAGTTCAATGGCTAATTTTTCAAAAGTAGATCACCAAGCCTTTCTTCCAAAGTGCCTCTGGGTGGACTCAAACCTCCAATATTTTGGTAGCAGCTGAATGCATTAACCATTTGTACCTCCCAAGGACTACAACATGTATCTATGTTTATTTCTGTATTACTTGTCTTTATACTACATATATACATACACACACACATAGACATCCATGAGTGGTTCATACAGATGCTCTGGACTTCAACTAGCAGGGCTCTATTAATTATTGATAGAAAAGTACTGATATCAATTATAAATGTGTATTTGTCCATTTCCCCTTTCAGATTTATTAGTTTTTGTATTTTGGAGCCCTGTTGTTAAATACATACACATTTAGGATTGTTGTATCTTTTTGGAGAATTGAACCTTTATTATGTTATGTCCCTACTTATTCCCAATAATACTCCTTTTTCTGAAGTATAATTTGTCTGATATTAATATAGCTACTGCAGTAGAACTGGATAATTTTCAACCACTTCAAGAGGTAGCATAAGATCAAGAACTGATGGTATAAAAGGAAGAAATCGAAGCTGCATTGAAGGCATTGGTGAAAAACTATCCTCTCTCCACCATCTTCACTAACTCTGACACCAACTGTCCCTCACACAGCACTCCCTACTTCTCTGCTGGGTTCAATAATTCATTGCAATGGCCACACAGAGCTCACAGTCCATATTCATGATTATGGGGTTTATTAGGGAAGTAACAGTTATAACTCAGGCTCAAAGACACTCACAATACAGTTCTTCTATCAGGACAACCTCTTCCCTCCTGTGCTCATAGGCGTGCCTCTGCCTGGCCTTGGGGCTCTCTCCAAAGGCACTCAGCTTTCCTTCTCCATAGTCCATCATCTCCTATAGCCAGGTCCCTGTTGCTTGGTCTCTCCTGCCATGGCATCTTACCATCTTCAGGGTTACAGCTTCCTCTCTCTATCTCAGTCTCCTGCTTCTAGGAGCTTCTCAATACAGTGATCTCAGGTCCATAACATATGCTCAGCTCCTGGCTGTTCTTCCTTGATGGGAATTGAATCCTCCTCTTTGCTCTGGAACTGGTTCTCTTTGAAGGGAAAACTAAGCAATCCCCTAGGTGAGCCACAATTACCCTATCACACAGTCCTGCCCAAGCACCAGGGTGGATGTTATAAGACCATGGCTAGAAAGGCCACACAAAGTAAACAATCACATCACAGTACCTTGGACTCATTTTTCGAGTGAAGTATCAAAAATCCCATACGAACAGATTGGTAATGAACATAATCAATAGCAAGAACATTTTCATACTTATGTTTTCTGTATTTGGAAGAAATCTATAGCACTATTCTTATTTTGCCAATTCAAAGGGATCACAGAGATTAGTGGTAGATATTGCAGTACCAGAAAACTCTCTGGTGAAACAGTCTGTGAGCAGTCTTACAAACGTGGATATTCCACCAGAGTCAAAAGAATGACATTACATTAATCATCAAAGAGAATATTTCAAGATCTAGCCTGAAGTAGAATGTTGTCACTGATAGGCTAATATCCACACACTTACAAGGAAGACCAGTTTATATGACTACTCAAATTTATGCACCAACCACTAATGCCAAAGACAAAGAAATTGAAGATTTTAAACAACTTCTGCAGCCTGAAATTGATCAAACATGCAATCAAGATGCATTGATAATTACTGGTCATTAGAATGTTAAAGTTGGAAACAAAGAAGGAAAAGTAGTTGGAAAATACAGCACTGGTGATAGAAATGATGCCAGAAATCTCATGAAAGAATTTTGCAAGACCAGTGACTCATCCACTGCAAATATCTTTCTTCACCAACATGAACGGTAGCTATACACGTGGACTTTACCAGATGGAATACACAGGAATCAAACTGACTACATCTGTGGGAAGAGAAGATGGGAAAACTCATATCATCAGTCAGAACAAGGCCAGGGATCAATTGTGAAACAGACTATTAATTGCTCATATGGGAGTTCAAGTTGAAACTGAAGAAAATTAGAATAAGTCAAAAGGGGCAAAGTACGACCTTGAGTATATCTCACCTGTATTTAGAGACCACCTCAAGAATACATTTTATGTGTTAAACTTAACAACTGAAGACCAGGTGAGTTGTGGAATGACATCAAGGACATCACACATGAAGAAAGCAAGAGGTCCTTTAAAAGACAGGAAAGAAAGAAAAGACCAAAACGGATGTCAGAAGAGACTCTGAACCTTGCTCTTGAATGTCGGGTAGCTAAAGTGAAAGGAAGAAATGATGAAGTAATAGAGCTGAACAGAAGATTTCAAAGGGGGGCTTGAGAAGAAAAAGTATTATAATGACATGTGGAAAGATCTGGAGATAGATAACCAAAAGGGAAGAACACACTCAGCATTTCTCAAGCTGAAAGAACTGAAGAAAAAATTCAACCCTTGAGTTGCAATACTGAAGGATTTTACGGGTATAATATTAAATGACGCAGGAAGCATCAAAAGAAGATGAAAGTAGTACCCACAGTTACTATGCCAAAAAGGATTGGTCGACCTTCAACCATTTCAGGAAGTAGCATATGATCAGAAACCGATGGTACTGAAGGAAGAAATCCATGCTGCACTGAAGGAATTTGTGAGAAAAAAAAGCCTCCAAGAATTGATGGAATACCAACTGAGATGTTTCACCAAATGGATGCAGCACTGGAATCGCTCACTTGTCTAATCCCAAGAAATTTGGAATACAGCTACCTGGCCTATGAACTGGAAAGGATGCATATTTACACCTATTCCTCGGAGGGGACCCAGGCAGCACACGCAGACTCCACACAGATGCGGCTGACAGGGAAACGAAAAACCATGGGCAAGCAGCGACTGGTTTTGGAGCCTGGAGTGCAGCGTCCCAGAAAGGAAACCTTGGTGCTGGGCTTTGGACTAAGTGTGGGGGAGCCGATTGTGGCTTCCTGAGACGGTGTGAGCATGGATGCAGACCTAGCCCTCTGGGACAGTCTCAGCAGGGATCCAGCCAGCACACACGAGCGACACAATGCTCTGGAATCTCAGAAAAAACAGTCCTCACCAAACAACATAAGTAACTTTGTATATCTTGCCAGGCTACTCTCTTCTATATATCTGATTCCACCCCTCATTGCCCCAGCCAGCTTCATTAACATTGGAATTCTCTGTGCCAGAGAGAAGTGCACTGCTCAATTTTTTTTCTTCTTTTCTAATCCATTCTCCTGGCCTGAGAAAAGCAGCATTTAACAATCAAAGAAAAAATCCTTCCCTGACTTCCCTAAACTGGAATAACAATACAGAATCAGCTCCATCCAGGCATTAACAGACCCATAGTCTTTGGCTTTCACCCTACAGGTAACTAGGTGGCTATTATAATGCAAAGGCAATTCTGATAGAGATCTGACCATAATTGTTTTAGCTCGGCAGTGGAAAGGCAAGTTTTGGAGGTCAGATACCTCTCTAGCTATTAAAAAGAGCCGTTGCTGATCCACAGCAGTGAACTGACGGCTGAGACTCCACCCACACCACCTAGCCTAGAGGGGTCTGAGAATAGTGACGTCTACCCAAGCATTAGGTGCCTAAGATACAGCTGCAGAGCCTACCCACCAGAGTGCTGTACAGAATAGAGCCACACCTACCTCACTGACACTTGAAGGAAGGCTGTCAGCATCCTGCCCTCCTCGAAATGTGACCCCCTGCCACTAATAGAAACTGGTGCATACAACCATCACCACTACTCCTCTAAGATAATAGGTGAGAGGCTACACCACACACTAGGTGACCAACTGTCAGGACACCTGAGCTGATTCTATTCAAGAATAGTGAATAGACTCATACACTTAAATACCTGGTAACAGCTCAGGCAAGCTGGTAACAGGACGTAAGTGATTCAAAAGCTACAGCAATCACGATACCACAATCTAGTAGCCCATTTGAATGTATTGTAACAAAACAAAACAAGAAGACTCAGTGAGCAAATATAAAAGAAAATATTACAGTATCTTATAGATGGCTCAGAGACAGCAGTCGCCATCAAATCACATGAAGAAGCAGGCCATGATTTTTTCTACAAACACTCAAATCAAAGAATCAAAATCATTGCCAGATGTAGATACATTCCTAGAATTGCCAAATGTAGAATATAAAAAAATTGTATACAGAATGCTTCAAGACATCAGGAATGACCTCACAAATGAAATAAGGCAATCTATAGAAAAAGCCAAGGAATACACAGATAAAGCAGTTGAAGAAATCCAAAAGATTATTCAACAACATAGTGAAAACATTAATAAGCTGTAAGAATTCATAGAGAGACAGCATTCAGAAATCCAAAAGATTAACAATAAACTCAGAGAATCAGACAACTCAAGAGGAAGTCAGAGGAGCAGAATAGAGGAACTGGAATGCAGAGTGGGGGAGCTGGAGGATAAGGCAATTGACACAAATATAGTTGAAGAAAAATCAAATAGAATTTAAAACTATGAAGAAACCCTAAGAATCAAGGGAGACTCTATCAAGAATAATTTGCATGTGATTGGAGTTCCAGAACGGGGAGGGATAACAGAAAATACAGAGAGAATAATAGAAGATCTGATGGCAGAAAAATTCCCTGGCATCGTGAAAGATGAAAAGATATCTACCCAAGATGCTCATCGAACCTCATACAAGATACATCCCAAAAGAAAATCACCAAGACATATCATCAAACCTGCCAAAACCAAAGATAAAGAGAAAATTTTAAAAGCACCCAAGCATAAACGAAAAGTTACCTACAAAGGAGAATCATTAAGTTTGCACTATTCGGCAGAAACCATGCAGGCAAGAAGGCAATGGGATAACATATACAGAGCACTCAAAGAGGAAAAACTGTCAGCCAAGAATCATATATCCAGCAAAACTCTAAAACATGAAGGTGAAATTAAGATATTTACAGATAAACACAAGCTTAGAGAATTTGCAAAAACCAAACCAAAACTGCAAGAATTACTAAAGGAAATTCTTTGGTCAGAAAATCAATATCAGATACCGACACAACACAAGGTCACAGAACAAAACATCCTGATATCAACTCAGATAGGGAAATCACAAAAACAAAATAAGATTAATTAAAAAAATTGCTCAAAACAGGGAATCATTGATGTCATTATGTAAAAGATTACAATAGTGAAAAAAGAGGGACTAAATAAGGAGACACAGATCTTACATATAGAGAGGAAAACAAGGCGATACAGGGCGAAACAACTTAGGTTTTTACTTAGTCAAACCGGGGTAAATATTAAGGTAACCACAATGAGGTCTAACAATTCCATACTTCAAAATAAAAACCAAGATAAACATAACGACTCAACAAAATAAATTCAACTACTATAAAAAGGAGGAACACACATTCTCCAAAGAAAAACTCAGCACAAAAAAGTAAATGGAAAAATAAAATTGTCAAAAACAGGCATCAAAATGACAGCACTAAACTCATACTTATCTATAATTACACTTAATGTAAATGGACTAAATTCACCAATAAAGAGACAGGAAGTTGCAGACTGGATAAAAAAAACACGATCAGCCTGTATGCTGCCTAAAAGAGACACGCTTTAGACTTAGAGACACAAATAAACTAAAACTGAAAGGATGGATAAAAATATATCAAGCAAACAACAATCAAGAAAGAGCAGGAGAGGCAATATTAATTTCCAACAAAATAGGATTTAAAGTTAAATCCACCACAAAGGATAAAGAAGAACACTACATATGATTAAAGGGACAATTTACCAGGAACATATAACCGTATTAAATATTTATGCACCCAATGATAGGGCTGCAACATTCATAAAACAAATGTTAACAGAATTAAAAAGGGAGACAGACACCTCCACAATTATATAGGAGACTTCGACACAACACTCTCAGTGAAGGATAGGAAATGCAGTAAGAAGCTCAATAGAGACACGGAAGATCTAATTGCTACAATTAAACAACTTCACTTCATAGACTTATACAGAACACTCCACCCAACAGCTGCAAACTATAATTTCTTTTCTAGTGCACATGAAACATTCTCTAGAATAGATCACATATTAGGTCATAAAACAAGTCTTTGCAGAACCCAAAACATTGAAATATTACAAAACATCTTCTCTGAACAAAAGACCATAAAAGTAAAAATCAATAACAGAAAAACCAGGGAAAAGAAATCAAATGCTTGGAAACTGCACAATACCCTGCTCAAAAAAAGACTGGGTTATGGAAGACCTTAAGGAGGGAATAAAGAAATTCACAGAATTCAACGAGACTGAAAACACTTCCTATGAAAACCTTTGGGACATGGTGAAAGCAGTGCTCAGAGGTCAATTTATATCAATAAAGGCACACATATTAAAGAAGAGTCAAAATGAAAGAACTGTCCCTACAACGTGAACAAACAGAAAGAGAGCAACAAAAGAAACTGTCAGGCACCAGAAGAAAGCAAAAAATAAAAACTACAGCAAAATTAAATGAATTAGAGAATAGAAAAACAATTGAAAGAGTTAACAAGGACAAAAACTGCTTCTTTGAAAAAATTAACAAAATTGATAAACCATTGGCAAGACTGATTAAAGATATACAGGAAAAGAAACCAATAATCCAAATAAGAAATGGGATGGGCCATATCACAACAGATCCAACTGAAATTAAAACAATCATATCAGATTACTACAAAAAATTGTACTCTAACAAATTTGAAAACCTAGAAAAAATGGATGAATTCCTAGAAACACACTACCTACCTAAACTAACACAAACTGAAGTAGAACAACTAAATAGACCCATAACAAAAAAAGAGATTGAAAAGGTAATCAAAACACTCCCAACAAAAAAAAGCCCTGGCCCTGACGGCTTCACTGCAAAGTTCTACCAAACTTTCAGGGAAGACTTACCACTACTACTGAAGGTATTTCAAAGCATAGAAAAGGACAGAGTACTACCTAACTCCTTCTATGAAGCCAGCATAACCCTGATACCAAAACCAGCTAAAGACAGCACACACAAAAAAAGAAAATTACAGACCTATATCCCTCATGAACATAGATGCAAAAATCCTCAAGAAAATTCTAGCCAATAGAATTCAACAACATATCAAAAAAATAATCCACCATAACCAAGTAGGATTTATACCAGGTATGCAAGATTGGTTTAATATTAGAAAAACAATTAATGTAATCCACCACATAAAAAAAAAGACAAGAACGACATAATTTTATCAATTGATGCAGAAAAGGCATTTGACAAAGTCCAACACCCACTCATGATAAAAACTCTCAGCAAAATAGGAATAGAAGGAAAATTCCTCAACATAATAAAGGGTATTGATACAAAGCCAATACCCAGCATCATCCTAAATGGAGAGAGCCTGAAAGCATTTCCCTTGAGAACGGGAAACAGACCAGGATCCCCTTTATCACCGCTCTTATTCAACATTGTGCTAGAGGTCCTAGCCAGAGCAACTGGGCTAGACAAAGAAATAAAGGGCATCCAGATTGGTAAGGAAGAAATTCAATTGTCTCTATTTTCCAACGACATTATCTTATACACAGAAAAGCCTGAGGAATCCTCAAGAAAACTATTAAAACTAATAGAAGGGTTCAGCAAAGTTTCAGATTACAATATAAACATACAAATCAGTTGGATCCTCTATATCAACAAAAAGAACATTGAAGAAGAAATCACCAAATGAATATCATTCACAGCAGCCCCCAAGAAGATAAAATACTTAGGAATAAACCTTACCAAAAATGTAAAAGAGCTATACCAAGAAAACTACAAGGCATTACTGCAAAAAACCAAAAGGGACCTACGTAATTGGAAAAACATACCTTGCTCATGGATAGGAAGACAACATTATAAAATTGTCCATTCTACTAAAAGCCATCTATAGATACAATGCACTTCCGATCCAAATTCCAATGACATTTTTTTAAAACGATGGAGAAACAAATCACCAACTTCATATGGAAGGGAAAGAAGTCATGGATAAGTAAAGCATTACTAAAAAAGAACAAAGTAGGAGGACTCACTCTGCCTGATATTAGAACCAATTATACTGCCACAGTAGTCAAAACAGCCTGGTACTGGTACAACAACAGACACATAGACCAATGGAACAGAACTGAGAATCCAGATATAAATCCATCCACATATGAGCAGCTGATATTTGCCAAAGGCCCAGTGTCAGTTAATTGGGGAGAAGACAGTCTTTTTAACAAAAGGTGTTGGCGTAACTGTATATCCATCTGCAAAAAATGAAACAGGACCCATACCACACACCATGCACAAAAACTAACTCCACATGGATCAAAGACCTAAACATAAAATCTAAAAAGATAAAGATCATGGAAGAAAAAGTAGGGACAACATTAGGAGACCTAATACAGGGCATAAACAGAATACAAAACATTACTAAAAATGACGAAGACAAACCAGATAACTGGGAGCTCCTAAAAATCAAACACCTATGCTCATCTAAAGACTTCACCAAAAGAGTAAAAAGACCACCTACAGACTGGGAAAAAGTTTTCAGCTAAGACATCTCCACCCGGTGCCTGATCTCTAAAACCTACATGACTCTGCTAAAACTCAACCACAAAAAGACAAACACCCCAATTAAAAAATGGGCAAAGGATATGAACAGACACTTCACTAAAGAAGACATTCAGGCAGCTAACAGATACATGAGGAAATGCTCTCGATCATTAGCCATTAGAGAAATGCAAATCAAAACTACAATGAGATTCCATCTCACTCCACCAAGGCTGGCATTAATCCAAAACACACAAAAAAATAAATGTTGGAGAGGCTGTGGAGAGACTGGAACACTTATACTCTGCTGGTGGGAATGTAAAAGGGTATACAACCACGTTGGAAATCAATTTGGTGCTTCCTTAAAAAGCTAGAAATAGAACTACCATACAACCCAGCAATCCCACTCCTCGGAATATATCCTAGAGAAATAAGAGCCTTTACACAAATAGATATATGCACTTCCACGTTTATTGCAGCACTGTTTACAATAGCAAAAAGATGGAACCAACCAAGGTGCCCATCAATGGATGAATGGATAAATAAATTATGGTATATTCACACAATGGAATACTGCACATCAACAAAGAAGAGTGACGAATCTGTGAAACACTTCATAACATGGAGAAACCTGGAAGGCATTATGCTGAGTGAAATTAGTAGCAAAAGGTCAAATATTGTATAAGACCACTATTATAAGATCTTGAGAAATAGTTTAAACTGAGAAGAACATATTCCTTTGTTGTTATGAGGGGGGGAGGCAGGGAGGGTAGGAGAGGGGTATTTACTAAAGAGATAGACAAGAACTACTTTCGGTGAATGGAAGAACAACACTCAACACAGTGGAGGTCAGCACAACTGGACTAAACCAAAGCAAAGAAGTTTCCTGAATAAACTGAATGCTTCGAAGGTCAGCAAAGCAGGGGCAGGGGTTTGGGGACCATGGTTTTAGGGGACATCTAAGTCAACTGGCATAATAAAATCTATTAAGAAAACATTCTGCATCCCACTTTGAAGAGTGGCATCTGGGATCTTAAATGCTAGCAAGCAGCCATCTCAGATGCATCAATGATTCTCAACCCACCTGGATCAAGGGAGAATGGAGAACACCAAGAACATAAGATAATAACGAGCCCAAGAGACAGAAAGGACTACATGAACTAGAGACTACATCATCCTGAGATGAGAAGAACTAGACAGTGCCGGGCCACAACCAATCACTGCCCTGACGGGGAACATAACAGAGATCCCTCGAGGGAGCAGAACAGTGGGATGCAGACCCCAAATTCTCATAAAAAGGCCAGACTTAATGGTCTGACTGAGACTGGAAGGACCCCAGTGATCATGGCCCCCACACCTTCCGTTTACCCACTACGGGAATCATCCCCAAAGCCAGTTCATCAGACATGGGTTGGACTAGACAATGGGTTGGAGAGGGATGCTGGTGAGGGGTGAGCTACTTGGTTTGGGTGGACACTTGAGACTATGTTGGCATCTCCTGCCTGGAAGGGAGATGGGTGGGTAGAGGGGCTTAGAAACTGGCAAAATGGTCACGGAAAGAAAGAGTGGAAGGAGGGAGTGGGCTGTCCCATTGGGGGGAAGTAATTGGGAATATGTAACAAGTTGTGTATAAGTTTTTATGTGAGAGACTGGCTTGATTTGTAAACTTTCACTTAAAACACAATAAAAATTATTAAAATAAAAAAAAAAGAAGCTGACCCATGATTGCTTCAACAAGCTCTCAGAACTAAGACTCAAGGAATCTTCTCGATGAAGGTGCAATCCTGGAATTACCGGATACAGAATACAAAAGATTAATATACAGAACTCTCAAAGATATCAAGAAGGAAATGAGGCAAAATACAGAACAAGCCAAGGAACACAAAGATAAAGCAGCTGAAAAAATTAAAAAGGTTACTCAAGCACATAATTAAAAATTTAATAAGCTGCAAGAAACCATAGAGAGACTGCAATCAGAAATTCAGAAGATTAACAATAAAATTACAGAGTTAGAAAACTCGATAGAAAGTAAGAAGAGCACAACTGAAGAACTGGAAGGCAGAATTACTGAGATAAAAGATAAAACTCTTGGGACCAATATATTTGAAAAGAAACCAGATAAAAGAATTTTAAATGAAGAAATCCAAAGAATCATGTGGGACTTTATCAAGAGAAATAACTATGAGTGATTGCAGTACCAGAACAGGGAGGGCTAACAGAAAATACACAGGGAACTGTTGAAGATTTGTTGGCAGAAAACTTCCCTGATATCATGAAAGATGCTCATCAAATTCCACATAAGGTGATCTCAAAAGAAAGTGACTGAGACATATAATAATCAAACTTGCCAAAATCAAACATAAAGAGAATTTTAAGAGAGGCTAGGGATAAAGGAAGTCACCAAAAACGGAGAGTAGATAATAATAAACTTGGACTACTCAGCAGAAATCATGGAGGCAAGAAGGCAATGGGATGACTTATACAAAATATTGAAGGAAAAAAATTGCCAACCAGGAATCAAACCATAACCCTGGCCCTCCGGCCTTAGCCCTCTAACTCTAGCCCCTAAGCCCTAAGTCCCAAAGCCCCTAAGACCCTAAGCCCTTAGGTCCTAACCCCCAAGGCCCTAAACTCTAACCCTAACCCAAACTCTAACCCCTATACCCTAAACCCTAAATCCTAACACCTAACCCCTAACCACCCTAACCTTAACGACCCTAACCCTAACCCTAACACTCGAACCCTAACCCTCTAACGCTAACCTGAAACCCTAACCCTCTAACTCTAACCCTCTAACCCTAGCCCTCTAATCCTAGCCCTAAACCTAACCCCAACCCCCAAACCCAACGCCAAACCCTAAACCTCAAATCCCTAGCCCTAAACCTAAGAATGAGTCTAAGCCTAACCCTATCACTTAACCCTAAACTGTAAACCCTAACACTTAAAACCCTAACACACAAAACCCTAACACCCTTAGCCCTAACACATTCAACCCTAACACCCTAAATGCCAAAACCCTAAACACTAACATCCTTAACCCCAACCCCTAAACCCTAAACTTAAACGTTAAACCATCTAGCCCTCTAACCCTAATACCCTAACACTAAACCCTAAACCCTAACCCCAGCCCCCAGCCCTAACCCTCACTCTAAGCCTTAAACCCTAAACCTTAAGTCCTAAACCCTAGGCTCTAAGCCCTAAGCCCTAAACCCTAAGTCCTGAAACCCTAAACTCTAAGCCTTAAGCCCTAAACATAACCCTCTAACCCTAAACCCTAAAACCTTACCCCAGACCCATCCCACACCCCTAAACCTGAACCCCTAAACCCTAGCCCTAACCCCTAACCCTAAACCTCTAAACCATACCCCTAATCTTCTAACCCTAAACCTCCAACCCTAACCCTCTAACCCTAACTCTCTAACCCTAACCACAACACCAACCCCAACCTCTGAACTCTGAAACCCTAACCCCCTAACCCTAAGCCTCTGAACCCTAAGCCTAAACCCTCTAACCCTAAACCCTAACCTTCACCTCCTCACACCCTCACCTTCTCACTCCCTCACTCTATAATCTTCTCACCTCTAACCCCCTCACCCTCTAACCCCTCAACCTCTAACTCCCTCAATCTCTAACCCCCAAACCTCTAACACCCACCCTCTTACCCCAAACCACATATCCCAAACAAACTCAACACCAACCCCAACCCTAAACCTAAATCCTGACCCCTAAAACCTAACCCAAACCCTACTGACTAAACCCCAAAACCCTAAACCCCCAAAACTGTAAACCCCAAACTGCAACCCCTAACACCTAACCTGTAAATCCAAACTCTAACCTCAAACCCTAAACCTAACCCTAACACCTAACCCCAACCGAAAAACCCTAACCCAAACCCTAACAACCCTAACCCTAACATCCCTAACCCCAAAACCCTAACCCCAACCCCTAACCCCAAACCCTAACAACCAGAACTCTAACAACCCTAACCCTAACATCCCAAACCTCAAACCCTAACACTTTTTGTTAGCAGCCGTAGCACTTAACCACTAGCCACCAGGGTTTCCATGAGCAGTCACAGGAATAGACATATGCACACCCGTGTTCACTGTGACATTATTCACAGTAGCAAAAAGATGGAAACAACCTAAGTGCTCATCCACGGAGGAATGGATAAACAAACTACAGTACATACACACAGTGGAACACTACACGACAATGAAGACCAATGATGAATCTCCGAAACATCTCACACCATGGATGAATCTGGAGCGCATCATGCTGACTAAGTCAATCACAAAACGACATATACACTAAGAGACCACGATCATAAAAACTCATGAAAACATTTACACACAGAAACAATCCTTGATGTTCACCAGGCAGACGGAGAGTGGGTAGAGAAAAGCTAACTAAACAATAACCAAAAAAAACAAACCACCGCCGTCGAGTCGATTCCAGCTCATAGAGACCCTATAGGACAGATTAGAACTGCCCCATAGAGTTTCCAAGGAGCGCCTGGTGGATTCGAACTGCAGACCTTTGGTTAGCACTGGCAGGTCTTAACCACTATGCCATCAGGGTTTCCAACCAAAGGACAGATATGTGGTAACTCTGGTGAAGGAAGAGACGGTACACAAGACTGGGAATCAACCTCAGCCTCACTCTAACCCTAACCATAACCCTAAACCACTTGTGCCCTAGCCTAGTAACCCCAGCCCTAACCCCAACCCCCAGCCACCTAAAACCTATACCCCTAAACCTAACTCCCAAACCTCTAACCCCCCAACCTGAACCCCTAACACCAAACCCTAACCCCTAACCCTAATCCTCTAACCCTTCTGCATCTCTGGGCTTCTCGACTCTCCGTCTATTTTCTCCCTCCAAATCCTACTAACACTCAGTGGAATTTTGAAGTTTCAGCTGTGCTTTGCTTCTTGTTGTCTCCACTGGTCCCATCAAGGCACTGCAACATTTATTTGCTCTGCTTCACTATTGAGTTCCAAAACCATGGCTTAGAATCACCTGACACTGAACCTCAGCGATTGGGCGCAAGGCCGCGAGAGGGCGTGCGCACCGCCGGTTCTGTTCTGCCCACCAGACCCTCCGAGCATGGGAACCTCCTGGACCTAAGACTGGACGAACTGGGTACCGCTCCAGTGGCGACAGCAGAAGCTTTTCTTCCCGAGGGACCCAACGCCCCAGGGCGCTCTCTCAATACTCCCATTAATGCTATGATTATCCTAACCCACTCCTTCTGCGAGACCTAGTGGGTCCTCGACCAGGCCCAGCCTTCACGACCCGCACCCCCCTGCCGTGGTCATGTACAGGAACCTGCAGGGCCGCGCCCTCCCCGCCCAAGCTCTGCCCCTCCACACCCTGATGCCCTGCAGGCCTCTACTAGGTCCCCGCCCAGGGGAGAGTTGTCGCCCCGCACGGGGGGGGGGACCACGAGGAAACATTCGGAAACCACCCCCCAGGCACGAAGCCGACTGCCCCTATTGAGACCGTGTGAGCAGGGCTGCCCCGCCGACTGGGGCCTGCAGGGCATCACTCACGTTTGTCAGCTTCTCACCGCCCTCTGGGCTCAGGGTCCCAGAGCAGCCAATCCCCCCCGGAAGGGGGGGGCGGTCCGTCCGCAGGGGCTGGAAGATCGGGTTGGTGCCCATGGCCGGAGCGCTTAAAACCCTTACAAGCCCTCATAAACCGTCAGCTCCAGACCTTCAGATGTCAGCCCGAGAGACACCTAATCTCCAACCTAAAAAAAAAAACCACATCTGTTGCCATCGAGTCAATTCTGACTCATAGCGACCCTATAGGACAGAGTAGAACTGCCCCACAGAGTTTCCAAGGAGCGCCTGGTGGATTCAAACTGCCAACCTTTTGGCTAGCAGCCTTAGCACTTAACCACTACGCCACCAGGGTAACGCACTGAACCCACTGCCACCAGGGTAGAGGCTCCAAATCCCACCAGTTTGAGGAACCCTCAAATCCCCTCAGCACCAGAGACCGCGTCCACAGCTACCGCTACACAGCGCCACACAAACGTTTAAGTTAACAAACAACATGGGCGCTCAGGACCCCTTCCTGCTACCCCCACCCCCGCCACCCAGAGGGGGAGCGGGACCCGGCATCCACACTGTTAACACACACTGAATCGCTGCTGCTTCCACAAGGAGTAGGATCCCCGCGCTGCTCCACAGATTCCCAGGACCCCTTCCTTTCCAGGTGGGGCGGAGGCCGCGCCGACGCCCCAGCCCCGAGAGTAGACCAGCCCAGCCGGGCGCGGGCGAGGGCGCGGGGTGCCTCAGCCTCCCAGGCACAGCGCCCAAAACAGTAAGGGGCAGCGGGGCCTTGGGCGGGGGATCCCTCTCTCCCCTGTCCCTGGCACCCTACGGAGTCTGGTGGGGGTGGGACGACGAACGGGGGCGAGTGCCCCGTCCTCAGTCTGGAGTCTCACCCCCCCCCGGGCGAACTCTGGGCCTTGGTTTCCCCCCGGCACAGGGAGCAGGTGGGGGCGGGGGGGCAGGAGCCCATCACCCAGCTTGGCCCGCAAACCCGCCCCGGGCAGAGGAGGGACCTGGGCGCAGCCCTGGACACGGCCTTTCTCCCCAAGCCCTTCAAACCCCCAGGCCCGAGGGCACTCCGCAGCTGGATCCCGCGGCTGGACCCCGCCCCCGCCACAAGTCCATGGGGATGAAATTTCGCAGACCAGCTGCGTCTCCCGGGCCAGAGGCTCCCTCTCGAAGCCCTTACAGAGGCTGCGTCCGCCCGGCCCCGCACCGCGTCCGCCCCTGGGGATCACTCGGGAGGGGGTACGCCGGAGGGGGCGATGCCAGCTGCTAACCCAACGTCCGGACTCCCCAACCTCTGGAGCCCACGGGCTGCTGGGACTGGGAACCGCCCTCCTGGCGCCTTCCCTCCACACCTTCGAGGGGCCGGGCTTGTTCAGTCTGGGAGCGGGTCCCTCCACCCACTTGCCGGAGTTTCCTACCTTTCAGAAACCACGGCACGGAAAGCAGCACGAACACCGTCCGCTGTAAGGCGCGCCACCTGCCCGGGCCCCTCACCAACCGTCCCAGCGCGTCCGGGAGTAACTGGCTGGACGGCGAGGAACATGGCTGCCGGCCCCGCCCAGCGGCCCGGGTAGGGGGCAGGCGTGGGGGGGTTGGGCCTCCAGAGGGGAGGGTGGGGTCTAGAAGCAAGGACAACGCCAAGGTGTGCGGGGTGAGGAGACAGGAGACGTCAGGAGAGGGCCCTCTCACATGCAGAGTTAAGTATTGAAGGTGCAACGGTTAAGTGCTTCGCTAACTGAAAGGTGGGCCGTTGGAACCCACCAGCTCAGGGGTTGAAAAGATCTGGAGATGGGCTCCCATAAAGATTCTAACCAAACAAAATCCGAACCAGTTGCTATTGAATCAATTCCGACCCTATAGGGCAGAGTAGAACTGCCCCACAGGGTTTCTAAGACTATAAGTCTTTACAGAAGCAGACTGCCATGTCTTTCTGCAAAGAACCAACTGGTGGATTCGAACTGTCCACCCTTTGGTTAGCAGCCGAGCTCTTAACCACGGTGCCACCAGGGCTGCACCATAAAGACTGCAACCTAGGAAACCTTGTGAGGCAGTTCTAAGTTGTCATACAGGGTTGATATGAGTTAGAATCTCTTGATGGCACACAACCATGATTGTACTAAGAAAAATTCCTCCAAGCATCTGCCTACATGACCCCTGAAGCACATATGCATGCACGCTATCAAAGCAGTGCGGCCAAAGACAGGAAATTGGGATAGAGACATTATAGACTGCACACTGAAAAGTGATTTCTGAGGGGCATGCAGCTCAAGCGGAGGAGGTAGCATACAACTAAATGCCCTTCTCCTTCTATTGTTCAATGGTCTTCAGAAAGAATGTGTCCCAGGAATTAACTGTAGCCCAGGAGAACTTGAAGACAGCAAATACAGAGGACCGGTCAGGATGCTTCTGCAGTGGTCAGGGTGAGGAGTGATGGTGGAAGTGCAGGTGGGAACAGTGGGCAGGCTTGAGGTGTACTTTGGAGCTTGAGCTGCCAAGAATTGCTGGTCAATCAGACGTATGGGATGAGGGGAATGGAGAATCAAAGGTGACTTCTAGAATTCAGGCTACCATGAGCGCATGGTCACCAGAGCCATTCTCTACCATGTGGAAAACCATGGAGGAACAAGCTTGAGAAAATGACCAAAAGATTTTTTTCTGTACATGTTAGATTTGGATGTCTGAGGTCATCCAAGTGTGGAGAACAGTTCCCAGCTGTGGATACCACTCTGAGGTAGAGTAGTTTTCTGGGTTCTAAGAATTTGAAGATCATCAGCCTATAGCTGATTTGAAAGCCACTGGTGGTGCAGTGGTTATGCATTTGGCTGCTACCAAAAGGTCTGCAGTTTGAATCTACCAGTCGCTCCTTGGAAACCCTGTGGGGAAGCTCTACTCTGTCCTATAGGGTCCCTATGAGTGAGAATCCACTCAATAGCGACTTTTTGTTTTGTTTTGTTTTAATACTAAGCTCAGAAAAGTTGTGTGTCAGGGTTGTATTTTTTCGCAATACTTATTCAAGCAGTTCAAAAATACCAGCCACTCCTTGGAAACCCTATGGGTCAATTCTACTCTGTCCTTTAGGGTCGCTATGAGATAGAATTGACCCAACAGCAATGGACTTAGAACTTGGACTTAGAGGAGCCCTTTCTTTGTCAAAGCTGAAAGTTTTACTTCATACTTTTTAAAAACTGCCATGTCTCGTGCTACACGGCTACCCTTACAGGAGCATTTTTGATGCTAACTTGACTTGTCCTTGGTGAAGGGCTCTGTATTCATTTTCTAGGGCTGCCACAGTAAATTACCAAAAACTCAGTGTCTTTAAAAAAACATATAATCCATACAATCCAAGAAGCTGGATCATATGAAGAAGAAGGGGCACCAGGATTGGAGGAAGACTCATTAACAGCCTAGACATGCAGATGACACAACCTTGCTTACTGAAAGTGAAGAGGACTTGAAGCACATACTGATGAGGATCAAAGACTTCAGCCTTCAGTATGGATTACACTTCAACATAAAGAAAACAAAAATCCTCGCAACTGGAACAATAAAAAAATCACAATAAAGAGAGAAAATACTGAAGTCGCCAAGGATTTCATTTTACTTGGATCCACAATCAACACCCATGGAAGCAGACTTCGAGAAATCAAATGACATATTTTATTGGGCAAATCTGCTACAAAAGACCTCTTTAAAGTGTTAAAAATTGAAGATGTCACTTTGAGGACTAAGGTGTGCCTGAACCAAGCCATGATATTTTCAGTCACCTCATGTGCAGCTAAAGCTGGACAATGAATAAGGGAGACAAAAGAACTGAAACTTGAATTATGTTGTTGGTGAAGAATAATGAATATACCATGGACTGCTAGAAGAATGAACACACCTGTCTTGGAAGAAGTACAGCCAGAATGCTCCTTAGAAAGGTGGGTGGCAAGACTTGGTCTCACGTACTCTGGACATATTATCAGGAGGAATCAGTCCCTGGAAAAAGACATCATGCTTGGTAAAGTAGAGGGTCAGTGAAAAAGACAAAGATCCTCAATGAGACAGATTGAGACGGTGGCTGCAACAGTGGGCTCAGACATAGCAATGAGAAAGGCCCAGGCCTGGGCACTGTTCCGTTCTGTTGTACACAGGGTCTCTATGAGTTGGAACTGACCCAACAGCACCTAACAACAACATCATAAACTCACTAGATCTCCCGGGGGTAGAATGTCACATTCACTGTGGAGTAGATAGTTTGTCTGTTTGTTTACCATATTTACTAATACTATGATTTACATTTGATAACTTCCACAATCTGTTGGATCACTTTTCTTTGGAATGGACACAAACATGCATCTCTTGCAGTCTGTTGGCCAGGTAGCTAGCTTCCAAATTTCTTTGCATAGTGGAGTGGGCATGTACAGGGCTGCATCTGTTTGTTGAAACAACTCAGTGGGTATTCTGTCAGCTCCTGGAGCCTTGTTTTTTGCCAGTGCCTTCAGTGTAGCTTGGACTTCTTGCTTCACTACTACCAGTTCTTCATCATATGCCACCTCATGAAGCAACTGAGAGTCGACCATTTCTTTTGGTACTGTGACTCTGTGTATTCTTTGCATCTTTTGTGTGTGTGTGCTTTAAGTGAAACTTTACAAATCAAGTCAATCTCTCATACAAAAACTTGTATACAGCTTGCTATGTGCTCCTAGTTCCTCTCCCACTAATGAGACAGCACACTCCTCTCAGCCCTGTATTCCCCGTGTCCATTCAGCCACTTTCTGTCCCTCTCTTCCTTCTCATCTCTCCTCCAAACGGGAGCTGCCCACATAGTCTTATGTGTCCACTTGAGATCAGAAGGTCACTCTTCACCACTATCATATTCTATCCTATAATCCAGTCCAATCCCTGTCTGAAGAGTTGGCTTTGGGAATGGTTCCAGTCTTGGGCCAACAGAAGGTCTGGGGACCGTGACCTCCAGGGTTCCTCTAGTCTCAGTCAGATCATTAAGTCTGATTTTTTTATGAGACTTTGAGGTCTGCATCTCACTGTTCTCGTGCTCCGTCAGGGATGCTCTGTTTCGTTCCCTGTCGGGGCAGTCTTCAGTTGTAGACGGGCACCATCTAGTTCTTCTGGTCTCAGGCTGATGTAGTCTTGGATTTACGTGGCCATTTCTGTCTTCTGGACTCATAATTACCTTGTATCTTTGGTGTTCTTCATTCTCCTTTGCTCCAGGTAGGTTGAGACCAATTGATGCATCTTAGATGGCCGCTTGATAGTGTTTTTAAGACTGCAGATGCCACTCACCAAAGTGGGATGCAGAATGTTTTCTTAATAGATTTTATTATGCCAATTGACCTAGATGTCCCCTGAAAACATGGTCCCCCAACTGCTGCCCCTGCTACTCTGGCCTTTGGAACATTTGGTTTATTCAGAAAACTGCTTTTCATTTAGTCCAGTTATGCTGACCTCTCCTTTGTTGTATGATGTCTTTCCCTTCACCTAAAATAGTTCTTGTCTACTATCTAATTTGCAAATATCCTTCTCCCTCCCTTTCTCCCCACCCTCATAACCATCAAAGAATATTTTCTTCTCTGTTTAAACTATTTCTTGAGTTCTTATAATAGTCTTCTCATACAATATTCGTCCTTTTGCAACTGACTAATTTCACTCAGCATAATGCCCTCCAGATTCCTCCAAGCTATGAAATATTTCACGGATTCATCATTGTTCTTGATCTGTGTGAAGTATTCCATCGTGTGAATGTACCACAATTTATTTATCCATTCATCTGTTGATGGGCACCTTGGTTACTTCCATCTTTCTGCTATTGTAAACAGTGCTGCAATGAACATGGTTGTGCATGTATCTGTTCATATAAAGGCTCTTATTTCTCTAAGATATATTCCAAGGAGTGGGATTGCCATATCCTATGGTAGTTCTATTTCTACCTTTTTAAGGAAGTGCCAGATTGATTTTCAAAGTGGCTGCACCATTTTAAATTCCCACCAGCAGTGAATAAGTGTTCCAGTCTCTCTACAACCTCTCCAACATTTATTATTTTGTGATTTGGGATTAATGGCAGCCTTGTTGGAGTGAGATGGTATCTCCTTGTAGTTTTGATTTACATTTCTCTAACGGGTAATGATTGTGAGCATTTCCTCATGTATCTGTTACCTGCCTGAATGTCTTCTTCGTTGAAGCACCTGTTCCTATCCTTTGCCCATTTTTTAAATGGATTATTTGTCTTTTTGTTATTGAGTTTTTGCAATATCATGTAGATTTTAGAGTTCAGATGCTGATCAGAAATGTTATAGCTAAAAACTGTTTCCCAGTCTGTAGGCAATCAGTTTACTCTCCTGGTGAAGACTTTGGATGAGCATAAGTGTTTGGTTTTTAGGAGTTATCTAATTTCTCTTTGGGTACTTGTACATTGTTAGTAATGTTTTTGTTACAATCCCACCCTAATCCTCTTTAACATAAAATTACAATCACAAAATGGAGGACAACTACAGAACACTGGGAATCATGGCCTAACCAACTTGATACACACATTTTTCGGGGGGGACATAATACAATCCATGACATCCACCTTTTAGTATATTTTGGGGACTGGCTCTTTTAGTCAGAAATAGGTTGAATAAAAGTGCTTACTTACCAGTAGTTTACCAACAGTGTTGATGATGGATCCCCAGTTGGATACACATAATCACACTGACGTCATTTGCGGTGCCTCAGCAAGTCCCACTTGCCTTCATAACACTGATCTCTAGAACAAAACACAGCTCTGTAAGCAAGTCAGTTAAAAATAAAGGCATTGGATATTGAACATCACTAAAGACATAAGTGCATATTGGTTCTGTGCTGGTTGCCAGAATCTAATTCTCTTAATTAATTCATATTTTTTGTAGATATTTTTCTTGCTCCATATACCCAGAGCTCTGTGTACATATAATGAACATTCTACACGTAGTTTTCTCACAAATATTACCCAATATCATTCATTTTTTTGACCATTCACTCAATGTTCAAGAATAGATTGAAGTATAGGAAATATTCTTACGGTTATTTAACTCTAAGGATGAAGAAATTGCGTAGTGGGTCTTGGCTCCCTTTAGAAATTCTCTACCTGATGCAGTTCCACACAGCAACACGGACCTTCATCTCAGCGCAGGAAGAAAGACAGCTTTGTCTCAATATTTGCCACTGCTCTTCACCTTCTACTAAGGTAAAAATTCTTCAGCCTGCCAAGAGCATTGTTCAAGAATTGGCTCCAAATCTCTCCTTGAAAAGTACAGTGAAAAATCTTATAAAAATGTTAAGTTTTATTATTAGGCAAACCACTATTTCATCAAATCATCGTCTCTATATAAATTTTTCACCACTATGTTTTTTTTTTTTATGTGGCTTAAGACAACAATCAGGTGTGTAATAATGTGTATAACACTACATTTCAAATTATAAAGTGATGTTCCAATGGTTTAAAGAGTTGGAGGGACTATTGTGGCTAGAGAATACTGAATCAAAAAATATTTTGACATGAAAGTTTCAACAACAAATATGTTCCATAGCTATAGGTGTACTTGTAGGTAAATGTTTAATGTAATAATTCGGATGGTTAAAAAAGACAAAAACAAATAAAAACACATTAAACAGCAGAATAAGTCAATAGATATCTATTGTCATGACAGATACAAACAGAAAACAAAGAATAAAAAATAAGTGCAGCAGAGGTTACCAGCGTTATGTAAAAGAGAGGAGCATCTTGACACCGAAATAAAATAGCTAGATGCTTCAAAATGTGCATCCAGCAGCTTTTCCCTTTAGCAGCTATTGCAATTTCTGATTTATTGGAATTAAACTAGTTGTCCATGTCATTCAAGTATTATTTTAATGCAATAAATCATTTTACAAGTCCCATGCTGTAGAAAAAATGCTTAAATCATTACATAAACATAGCTTTGCTCACAACTCTTCCCATTCTGAATGCATTACTTTTTCCCTTTACCACTTCCTAAATAGCTGTGAAAATCTTCACAGCGCTGTAAACCCAAGTTCTAGTCCCACCACCATTTTATGTGATACTGATCACTGTGTGTCCCTGTGAAGTCTTTTTTTTTTTTAACATCCTATATATATATATATTTTTTTATAGCACTATGGTCACTATTGTCGACTCAACATGTTTACTGCCTTATTGCGCTCTTTACCTGTTGTTGAAGCCTTGTTATTTACTTTTAAATGTCTTTCTTATTTCTCCACCTTAAGACTTAAAACAGTGTTTCATTTTATTTGCTGTTGTTTTTTTCTTTTATTATATTCTTGTCCACTCAGAGTTCAGGCATGATTAAAAAGTAATTACATTTTTGTGGAGACAGAATGGGATTTAGAATCAAGTTTCAATTACCTGGGTTTTACTTCCTTCATTGACTAGCTGTATATCGGCAATACTTACTGACTATAAAACTTAATTTCAACATTTGTAAAACAGGTTACAATCTATCTATGCTTTTTTTAGATATATACATTTCTTTTTAATTTCAAAATATAAATTCACCAAAAATGATGTTAACATTTAGATTTTTCTTGTGTTAAAAAAAACTAAACCAAACCTGTTGTCATCAAGTTGATTCCAACTCATACCGACTCTATAGGACAGAGGAGAGCTGCCCCATAAGGGCTTCCAAGGAGTGGCTGGTGGATTTGAACTGTAGGCCTTTTGGTTAGCAGCCAGGTTGGAATCCGCTACATCACCAGGATTCCTTTCTTGTAATAAGTCAGATAAATTGATAAGCTTATATTCCAGCTATGTATTTAGTGCATGAAATATGTCAAAGAGAATTATGTAATGTTTAAAATTTTAAATGTAAATTGATCAAAAATTATAATAAATTCCAAATAAGTAAGATAAAATGATTAGCTTCAGATCTCAGTAGGGGTTTAAATGCCTTTGAGACCAGTTGGTGCTCCTGTTTTCACCCATTCTCAATGGCACAAACTCAGCATCAGTCCCTGAATAGTGATTATGATACTAACACGGTAGACAGTCAGGAGTGGTTGGGCTACTATTTTCACATGTTTTGCTGGCTAATAGATTTAAATTATCTTTACTGTCTAATATTTCTTATCTTTTACTTTTGGAGAATGAAGTCAATTGTTCATGTCGTATTATGTATGGTACAGCCCAGAGTGTTTGTAGTGTTCAATACTTTAAATTTCTCACCACTTTCATCATTACTTTTTTGTATAGGAAACTCAGGAATCAAATAGGTATTTTATACTGTCCAGCAATGCTTACATTGTAAGTATAAAGTGGGAGCCATTATAACGTTAAGAGAAATATCATTGATACAATGTTGGCTTTTTAATTACGCAGATTTTTATTTGTAATCCCACTCTGCCCTTAATTGGCTGATGACTTTAAGTATGCTTCTTTACTTTCCGTAGCCTTGATTTACTCACCCACAAAATGGGATGATGACCCTCATCTGGAAAGAATATACATATATATATATACATACGTATGAAACTTACTTCTGACAATGGATGAAACAAAGCCAATACTGACAAATATTGCTATTTCTTCTACCTGCCTTCTTTACTCACTCCAAGCTTCTAGACAGTTTGCTCAGATACGTTTCCTTCCTTCCCGTCTTCTTTCTTTCTATGCTACCTCTTTTTGTTTCCCTTCCAGTTTCATTGTGAATTCACAAACACTAGGTTGAATTTCAGTGTTTATATGCTATTGGGGGTATGCATCTAAGTAAGCAATTTACCTTCCTGAAATTAAAATATAGATAATTCCTGCACTGCCTGCCTCACATGGCATGCGAAAGTTATTTAAAATAGTAAGAAAATATAAATATGTTACTTATTATCTATTGAATCCATACATCAGGCTAGATAATTTAACTGTCATGTTGAAGTGATAAATTTATAAATATAGATATTAATATTTTGTTATTAATGTAAGAAGAGTAAGTTAGAAACCTAATATGAAGAGCAGGTGAGGATTTCAAAAGGATTGGTTCTCAGAAGGGTAGGACTAGAACAGTAATAATCAAACAAAATGTAAAATATGTTCATAGCAGGAACATACAGAAGGTTGCTTCTACAATGGTGTTTAAAATAGAATAATGTATATTTGACTAGACAATCATTTATGGGAATAAAAAGATTAAGAAAATTTATCCTTACCTGCAAAATCTTAGAACCAAAAAACCAAACCAAACCCAGTGCCGTCGAGGTGATTCCTACTCATGGCGACCCTATAGGACAGAGTAGAACTGCCCCATAGAGTTTCCAAGGAGCGCCTGGCAGATTCAAACTGCTGACCCTTTGGTTAGCAGCTGTAGCACTTAACCACTATGTCACCAGAGTTTCCACAAAATCTTAGAAGCAACAACATATTCATCATATTTCATCCAGAACATTCCTGATGTCCTGCAGTCATGCATTTGAACTCATTTGTGCAGAAACATTCGTTTTTATAGCTACTTACCTTCCTGGTGGTTACATCATTGGCTCCTAAAGACCAGAAAAAGAACCAAATGCAATTTGGCTGTCTTGACTGGGTCCCAAAGAAGACTCTTAAAGTTAAACAAATGAACAGAAATATCTTAAACAAGCAATATCTTCTAGGTGCAACTGCTTGTGTGTGGCACGAGGAAAATAAACACTAATCAAGGTAACTTAATTCTCAGTGAAATGAAACCTCATATGGAAACACGGGAATTTTACTCTTCCTTGATAATTACATCATCTAGAATCATCTCATGTGAGATTTTTATCATAAAGGAAGGGTTCATGGAAAGGAGATGTCTGACTGGAGCCAGCTGTGGATTATTCTTAATTGCCTCTCCACTCTCACATTCCCAAAAGGAAGGAGGATATCAGGGCTTAATATGACTCAAGTAAAGCATGAGAAAATGGAATATGTTTACAAATGTCAACACAACTATTTGTAAAATAATTCGATATTTATTAAATCTTTTTGTGAGAAATGAAGTGGCTCTAATCAGACTTAAATAAATGGGTTGACTAATTTTTTTTTTGTTAATATTTGAATGTACCATGCAACTAGGTTGATGGAAGTTGTATATAAAAGTTATCCAAATCACTCAGTAGGATGATTTCGAAGAATCTGAAAAAAGTTAGGAAAATAAATTTGAAATACTGTGGCACTATGAGTCAACCAGAATTACAGAGCGTTCAGTAAATTGGAGTAAAAAAGAACTGAAGGTATCATTTTCAAATTGATTGTTGTTGTTAGGTGTCATCAAGTCTGTTCTGACTCATAGCCAACCTATGTATCACAGAACAAAACACTGCCTGGTCCTGTACCATTCTTAAAATCGTTACTATCCTGGAGCCCATTGTCGCACCCACTGTGTCAATCTCTCTCTTTGAGGGTCTTCCTTTTTTTCCGCTGATCCTGTACTTTACCAAGCATGATGTCCTTCTCCAGGAACTGATCTTTCCTGACAACATGTCCAAAGTATGTAAGACACAGTCTCGCCATCCTTGCTTCTAAGGAGCATTCTGGTTGTACTTCTTCCAAGACAGATTTGTTCCTTCTCTTGGCAGTGCATTCAATATTCTTTGCCAACGCCACAATTCAAAGGCGTCAATTCTTTTTTGGTCTTCCTTATTCATTGTCCAGTTTTCACATGCATATTAGGCGATTGAAAACACAATGCCTTGGGTCAGGCACACCTTAGTCTTCAAGGTGACATATTTGCTTTTCAACACTTTAAAGAAGTCCTTTGCAGCAGATTTGCCCAATGCAATGTGTCTTTTGATTTCTTTCTTTTTTTTTTTTTAATTTTTGTTGTGCTTTAAGCGAAAGTTTACAAATCAAGTCAGTCTCTCACACAAAAACTTATATACACCTTGTTACATACTCCCAATTGCTCTTCCCCTAATGAGACAGCCTACTCCCTCCCTCCACTCTCTCTTTTCATGTCCATTCCTCCAGCTTCTAACCCTCTCTACCCTCTCCTCTTCCCTCCAGACAGGAGATGCCAACACAGTCTCAAGTGTCCACCTGATCCAAGAAGCTCACTCCTCACCAGCATCCCTCTCCAACCTATTGTCCAGTCCAATCCCTGTCTGAAGAGTTGGTTCCTGTCCTGGGCCAAGAGAAGGTCTGGGGGCCATGACCACCAGGGTCCTTCTAGTCTCAGTCAGACCATTAAGTCTGGTCTTTTTACGAGAATTTGGAGTCTGCATCCCACTGCTCTCCTGCTCCCTCAGGGGTTCTCTGTGTTCCCTGTCAGGGCAGTCATCAGTTGTAGCTGGGCACCATCTAGTTCTTCTGGTCTCAGGCTGATGTAGTCTCTGGTTTATGTGGCCCTTTCTGTCTCTTGGGCTCTTAATGACCTTGTGTCCTTGGTGTTCTACATTCTCCTTTGATCCAGGTGGACTGAGACCAATTGATGCATCTTAGATGGCCGCTTGCTAGGGCCGAAGACTCCAGATGCCAATCTCCAAAGTGGGATGCAGAATGCTTTCTTAATAGATTTTATTATGCCAATTGACTTAGATGTCCGTTGAAACCATGGTCCCCAAACCCCTGCCCCGGCTACTCTGGCTTTCGAAGCGTTCAGTTTATTCAGGAAACTTCTTTGCTTTTGGTTTAGTCCAGTTGTGCTGACCTCCCCTGTATTGTGTGTTGTCTTTCCCATCACCTAAAGTAGTTCTTATCTACTACCTAAAGTAGTTCTTATCTACTACCTAATTAGTGAATATCCCTCTCCTTCCCTCCCTCTCTCCTTCCCTCCCTCCCATCTCTCTTAACCATCAAAGGATATTTTCTTCTCTGTTTAAACTATTTCTTAGTTCTTATAGTAGTGGTCTTATACAATACTTATTCTGTTGTAACTAATTTCACTCAACATAATGCCTTCCAGGTTCCTCCATGTTATGAAATGTTTCACAGATTCATCACTGTTCTTTATCAATGCGCAGTATTCTGTCATGTGAATATATCATAGTTTATTTATTCATTCATTCATTGATGGGCACCTTGGTTGCTTCCATCTTTTTGCTATTCTAAACAGTGCTGCAATGAACAGAAGGGTGCATATATCTATTCCTGTAAAAGTTCTTATTTCTCTAGGATATATTCCAAGGAGTGGGATTGCTGGATCTTATGGTAGTTCTATTTGTAGCTTTTTAAGAAAGCGCCAAATTGATTTCCAAAGTGGTTGTACCATTTTACATTCCCACCAACCGTGTGTAAGTGTTCCAATCTCTCCACAACTTCCCCAACATTTCTTGTTTTGTGTTTTTTGGATTAATGCCAGCCTTGTTGGAGTGAGATGAAATGTCATTGTAGTTTTGATCTGCATTTCTCTAATGGCTAACGACCATGAATATTTCCTCATGTATCTGTTAGCTACCTGAATGTCTTCTTTAGTGAGGTGTCTGTTCATATCTTTTGACAATTTTTTAATTGTGTTATTTGTCTTTTTGTAGTTGAATTTTTGCAGTATCATGTAGATTCTAGGGATCAGGCACTGATTGGAAATGTCATACCTAAAAACTTTTCCTCAGTCTAGGTAATCTTTTAACTCTTTTGGTGAAGTCTTTGGATGAGCATAGGTGTTTGATTTTTAGGAGCTCCCAGTTACCTGGTTTTTCTTCTGCATTATTAATAATGTTTCATATACTCTTTATGCCATGTATTAGGGCTCTGAACAGTGTCCCTATTTTTTCTTCCATGATCTTTATCATTTTAGATTTTATATTTAGGTCTTTGATCCATTTTGAGTTTGTTTTTGTGCATGGGGTGAGGTATGGGTCTTGTTTGATTTTTTTGCAGATGGATATCCAGTTATGCCAGCATCATTTGTTTAAAAAACTGTCTTTTCCCTATTTAAATGTTTTGGTGCCTTAGTCAAATATCAACTGCTCATATGTGGATGGATTTATGTCTGGATTCTCAAATCTGTTCCAGTGGTCTATGAATCTGTTGTTGTAGGAGTACCAGGCTGTTTTGACTACTGTGGCAGTATAATATGTTCTAAAATCAGGTAGAGTGAGGCCTCCCACTTTATTCTTCTTTTCCAGTAATGCTTTACTTATCATTAAAAAATGTCATTGGACTCATTAGACATGGATTGGACTGGACAATGGATTGGAGAGAGAGATGATGAGGAGTGAGCTACTTGTATCAGGTGGACACCTGAGACTATGTTGGCATCTCCTGTTTGGAGGGAAGATGGGACGGTTAGAAGCTTACAAAATGGTCACCAAAAGAGAGACTGGAAGGAGGGAGCGGGCTGTCTCATTGTGTAGTAAGGCGGATATTATAAGTTTATATGTGAGAGACTGACTTGATTTGTAAACTTTCACTTAAAGCACAATACAAATTATTTTTAAAAAGTTGGAATTTGGCTCGGAATTGCATTAAATCTATAGATTGCCTTTGGTAGAATAGACATTTTTATAATGCTAAGTCTTCCTATCCATGAGCAACGTATGTTTTTCCACATAGGTAGGTCTCTTTGGGTTTCTTGCAGTAGTGTCTTCTAGTTTTCTATGTTTAGGTATTTTACATCTCTGGTAAGATGTATTCCTAAGTATTTTATCTTCTTCGGGGCTATTGTAAATGGTATTGATTTGGTGATTTCCTCTTCGATGTTCTTTTTTTGGTGTAGAGGAATCCAACTGATTTTTGTATGTTTGTCTTGTATCCTGATACTCTGCTGAACTCTTCTATTAGTTTCAGTAGTTTTCTGGAGGATTCCTTAGGGTTTTCTGTGTATAAGATCATGTCATCTGCAAATAGAGATACTTTTACTTTTTCCTTGCCAATCTGGATGCCCTTTATGTCTTTATCTAGCCTAATTGCTATGGGTAGGACCTCCAGCACAGTGTTCAATAAGAGTGGTGATAAAGGGCATCCTTGTCTGGTTCCCGTTCTCAAGGGGAATACTTTCAGGCTCTCTCCATTTAGGATGATGTTGGCTATCGGTTTTGTATCAATGCCCTTTATTATGTTGAGGAATTTTCCTTGTATTCCTATTTTGCTGAGAGTTTTTGTCATGAATGGTGTTGAACTTTGTCAAATGCCTTTTCTGCATCAATTGATGAAATCATGTGATTCTTGTCTTTTGTTTTATTTATATGATGGATTACATTAATGGTTTTTCTAATGTTGAAACATTCCTATATACGTGGTATGAATCCCACTTGGTCATGGTGAATTATTTTTTTTTGATATGTTGTTGAACTCTATTGGCTAGAGTTTTGTTGAGGATTTTGGCATTTAAGTTCATGAGGGATATAGGTCTGTAATTTTTTGTGTGTGTGTGATGTCTTTACGTGGTTTTGGTATCAGGGATATGGTGGCTTCATAGAATGAGTTTGGGAGTATTCTGTCCTTTTCTGTTCTCTGAAATACCTGTAGTAGTAGTGGTGTTATCCCTTCTCTGAAAGTTTGGTAGAACTCTTCAGTGAAACTGTCCGGGCCGGAGCTTTTTTTTGGGGGGGGGGCAGTTTTTTGATTACCCTTTTCGCTTCGTCTTTTGTTATGGCTCTATTTAGTTGTACTACCTCTGTTTGTGTTAGTTTAAGTAGGTAATGTGTTTCTAGGAATTCATCCATTTCTTCTAGGTTTTCAAATTGTTAGAGTACAATTTTTCAGAGTAATCTGATATGATTCTTTTAATTTCAGTTGGGTGTGTTGTAATATCGCCCATCTCATTTCTTATTCGGGTTATTTGGTTCCTCTCCTGTTTTTCTTTTGTCAGTTTGGCCAGTAGTTTATCAATTTTGTTGATTTTTTTCAAAAAAACTAGCTTTTGGTCTTATTAATTCTTTCAATTGTTTTTCTGTTTTCTATTTCATTTAGTTCTGCTCTAATTTTTATTATTTGTTTTCTTCTAGTCTCTGTGAGTTTTTTTTTGTTGCTCTGTTTCTATTTCTTCAAGTTGTAGAGATAATTCTTTCATTTTGGCCATTTTTTCTTTTTGTATGTGTGCATTTATTGATATAAATTGGCCTCTGAGCACCGCTTTTGCTGTGTCCCAAAGGTTCTGTTAGGAAGTGTTTTCATCTTATTGGATTCTATGAATTTCTTTATTCCATCCTTATTTTTTTTTTTAATGTCTTCTATAATCCAATCTTTTTTGAGCAGGGTATTGTTTAGTTAGTGTTTGATTTCTTTTTCCTGCTTTTCCTGTTATTGATTTCCACTTTTATGGCCTTCTGGTCAGAGAAAATGCTTTGTAATATTTCAGTGTTTTGGATTCTGCTAAGGCTTGCTTTATGACCTAATATGTGGTCTATTCTAGAGAATGTTCCATGTGCACTAGAAAAGAAAGTTTAGTTGGTTGCTGTTGGGTGGAGTGTTCTGTATATGTCTATGAGGTCATGTTAGTTGATTGTGGCATTTAGATCTTCTGTGTCTTTACTGAGCTTCTTTCTGGATATCCTGTTCTTCAGCGAAAGTGGTGTGTTGAAGTATCCCAGTATTATTGTGGAGCTATCTATCTCACTATTCAATGCTGATAGAGTTTGTTTTATGTATCTTGCAGCCCTGTCATTGGGTGTGTAAATATTTAATATGGTTATAGCTTCTTGGTGTATTGTCCCTTTAATCATTATATAGTGTCCTTCCTTATCTTTTCTGATGGATTTAACTTTAAAGCCTATTTTGTCAGAAATTAATATTGCTACTCCTGCTCTTTTTTGCTTATTGTTTGCTTGATATATTTTTTCCATCCTTTGAGTTTTAGTTTGTGTCTCTAAGTCTAAGGTGTGTCTCTTGTAGGCAGCATATAGACAGATCGTGTTTCTTTATCCAGTCTGAGACTCTCTGACTCTTTATTGGTGCATTTAGTCCATTTACATTCAGAGTAATTATGGATAGGTGTGAATTTAGTGCTATCATTTTGATGTCTTTTTTTGTGTATTGACAGTTTCTTTTTCCCACTTGATTTTATGTGCTGAGTAGATTTTCTTTATATATTGTCCTTTCCTCATATCTGTTGTTGTTGATTTTGTTTCTGCTGAGTCTCTATTTTTTTTTTTTTTTAATGAGTAGGGTAGCTTGTCTCCTTTGTGGTTACCTTATTATTTACCCCTATTTTGCTAAATTTAAATGTAACTTTTATTTCTTTGTATTGCCGTATTTTCCACTCCATATGGAAGGTGTATGATAACATTTCTTACTCCCTCTTTATTATTCTAATGTTGTCTTCTTTTCTATGATAACATTGCTGTTACCCTGTTTTGAGGGTTTTTTTTTTTTTTTAATAATCTTGCTTTGTTTTTTTGGATTTCCCTATTTGTGTTGACTTCTGGTTGCTCTGCCCAGTGTTCTAGTCTTGGGTTGATACCTGATATTATCAATTTTCTAGCCAAAGAACTCCCTTTAGTGTTTCTTGTAGTTTTGCGTTGGTTTTTATGAATTCTCTAAACTTCTGTTTACCTGGAAATGTCTTAATTTCACCTTTCTATTTGAGAGACATTTTTGCTGGATATATGATTCTTGGCTGGCAATTTTTTCCTTCAACTTTTTATATGTCATCCCATTGCCTTCTTGCCTGTGTGGTTTCTAGTAGTCCAAGCTTATTCTTATTGGCTCTCCTTTCTAGGTGACTTTTCCTTTATCCCTAGCTGCTCTTAAAATTCTTTCTTTATCTTTGGTTTTGGCAAGTTCAAGTATAATCTGTCTTGGAGACTTTCTTTTGACATCTGCCTCATGTTCAGTTAGACGAGTATCTTGGATAGATATTTTCTCCTCTTTCATGATATCAGGGAAGTTTTCTGCTAAAAAATCTTCAACAATTTTCTCTGTATTTTGTGTTATCCCTCCCTGTTCTGATACTCCAATCATTCGTAGGTTATTTCCCTTGATACAGTCTGCCATGATTCTTAAGCTTTCTTCATTTTTTTTAAATTCTTTTATCTGATTTTTCTTCAAACATATGACTGCCAAGTGCTTTATCTTCAAGTTCAGAAATTCTGCCTTCCATTTGCTCAAATCTGCTTCTCTGGCTTTCTATTGAGTTGTCTATTTCTTTATTTTTATTGTTAATTTTCTGAATTTCTGATTGCTGTCTGTCTATGGATTTTTCCAGCTTATGAAATTTTTCATTATGTTCCTGAATAATCTTTTTAATTTTTTCATTTGCTTTATCTGTATGTTCCTTGGCTTGTTCTGCACATTGCCTTATTTCCTTCTTGATGTCTTGAAAGGTTCTGCATATTAATGTTTTGTTTTCTGCCTCTGGTAATTCCAGGAATGCACTTTCATCTAGAAGATCCCTTGATTCTTTGTTTCGAGAGTTTGTTGAGGTAATTATGGTCTGTTTCTTTATGTGACTTGAAATTGACTGTTTTTTTTTTTTTTTTGAGCCATCTATAAGTTATTGCATTAGTTTATTTTATGTTTGCTTACTGTGTCATAGCTTCTTGCTTTGTTTTGTTTTGATATGCCCAGATGGTTGCTTGAGTGAGCTAACTTGATTATTTTCACTTTTGGAGCTCAGATGTCCTCTCACCAGATGGTTAGAGCTGTTATCAGGTAGATCAGTCTAGGAGTGCATTCAGTTTTCTTGTATGAATTCCGCTCAGGTGTCTAGGTAGCTGATCATCAAGTGTGTGGTGCAGGCTGTGTCCCACACCCTTAGAGGGGCAGGGGTGATTGTTGCAGGTACCTGTATCTGGTTGTAGCAGATGGTCATACTCTGAACAAGGCAGGGGGCTGAGAATCATCCCCCAAGTGTCTCTGAGGAAAGTGTGCCCCTATTCCCTAGAGTGTACAGTTGGGTGGGTTCTTCAGACGGACCATGGGCACCCAATATTTTTGGTTGTAAGGACTGAGAAGTACCAGTTATCCTCGGATCCCTTTGGCGGGTGGCTGGGTGACCTGAGTGGAGCCATCTGTCTTTAGGCCCCTGATATGGGTAGGTGAGGACCCTGTTTAATAGGCAAAGCAATGTCAAACATCAAACACCCACCTCTCCACCACACAGCTGAAATAGTTGGTGTTTGCCAACAGGGGCCTATTCTCCTGAAATAGGCCCAGACAGGTCCATGCAGAGGGGAAAGGTTGTTAAAGTCCACAGACCGTTTATGTCTGATCAGGAGCTGCTTCTGTCCTGAGCTTCCCCAGTTAATGGAGGTGGTAAATTATGTTTTTCCCCAATTGCAAATTTATTCCTTCTCAAAGCCCATGAGGATAGGTCTAGGCTCTCAACAGGACCTATCTCAGGCCCAGGGAAGTCAGCCACTGAAGCCATCTTGGGAGTAGGGGGGGCGGGGGGGCAGAGTGGGGGGTGCAGTGAAATATATGCAGGTAATTAGCTTTTGCTGAGAGCGCCATTCTTCTCTGGTTCCAGAGGTCTGAGTAGGCTGTATGGCTGGCTGCTTCTCCCTGAGGAAACTGTGGCCGAACACTAGTACCAACCCGCCGCTGCAGCTCCTGGGAATGGGGCCTAAGGGCTCCCCATGATTCAGGTCTGGTAACTCCTCTCCACTTCTGAACCATCTCTTCCTCCCCCTGCCCCTCAGTTCTTTTTCTAAGCTTGCCTTTGATACTCAGGGCTCCTAGCTTGTCATAAATATACTTGTTTCACTTGTTTTTTTCAGGTGTTTGTTGTAAAGAGAGCTCGCTGGAAGCGCCTGTCTATTCTGCCACCTTGGCTCTGCCTCTGGAAATAGCATCTTTTGATTTCTTGATTGCTGCTACTATGGTATTGATTGTGGATCCAAGTAAAATGAAATCCTTGACAACTTCAATCTTTTCTCTGTTTATCGTGGTTTGGCTTATTGGTCCAGTTGTGAGGATTTTTGTTTTTTTGTGTTGAAGTGTAATCCATAATGAAGGCTGTAGTCTTTGATTTTCCTCAGTAAATGCTTCAAATCCTCTTCACTTCCAGCAAGCAAGGTTGTGTCATCTGCATAATGCAGGCTGTAATGAGTCTTCCTCCAATTCTGATACCTCATTCTTCTTCATACAGTCCAGTTCCTCAGATTATTTGCTCAGCATAGAGATTGAATAGGTATGGTGAAAGGACACAACCCTGACATTCATCTTTCTTCACGGTAAACTACTCAGTCTCCCCATGTTCTGTCTGAACAATTGCCTCTTGATCCATGTACAGATTCCTGATAACACAATTATGTGTTCTGGAATTCCCATTCTTCACAATGTTATCCATAATTTGTTATGATCCACACATAGTCGAATGCCTTTGCATAGCCAGTAAAACACAAGTAAACATCCTTCTGGTATTGTCTGCTTTCAGCCAGGATCCATCTGACATCAGCAATGATATCCCTGGTTCCACTCCCTCTTCTGAATCTGGCTTGAATTTTTTGCAGTTCTCTGTTGTTATACTGATATTCAAATCTATTAATGTCCCGTTTATCTTACCATTAATAAGGACCAGTTATAAAAATATATAAATGGTCACCTAATGGTATTAAAAATATGATATTCAAGTCAGCTATTATAGGGACATCTTTGGTTTAGGGTCTGTCAAAACCAATATGCCTATTGTTCATAGGAGACACCTGTGATATCTCACTGGTTTCTAGTCATGCTTGTAGAGCAAGTCAAAATTTCACCCAAGCTCCTGTCAGTATTAATTATATAAAATACATATGGGTTGGGACGGGTGTATATCATCACCATTATCATCAGCAGCAGCACTTTTTTTGCATTATCACTAAATCAGTTAAAATTTGTGTTAACTGGGTTAAAAAAAAAAAAACCTGAGTTCAAACTTGTATAATAATTACAGGTGCATGAACCCCTTCTAGAATAAATAAACAGTTGACCTAATTAGACAACATCTGGTTTAATTCATGCTCCAGAAATAATCACGACAAATGGGATTACTGTTATTGGTGAAATGGTTGGGTTATATCCTTGGAACTGGGCTTGAACTCTATCCTAGTTGATTGACAATCCACAAGTTTCATTGACTTAAAATGTGGGGATATTTCTCATTTATAATACCTCTTGGGTGTGAGTCAAGTGCAAATCTGCTCTGTATTATCATCTTTCCTATTTCATTTCTGGTTAGCAGCTCTTATGTTAGTCACTATCCTGGCAAATGCATAGGAATATGGATGGAACCAGGTAAATGGCACTTAATTCTTCTGTTTGAATGTGGAATCTTTCACTTCATTCGTATTCCATTTGCCCAGCAAGTCATATGGCAAATCCTGATGTGGAAGAGATGAGAAATACCCCGCTACTCAGGATGCACCAAGGATAACCCTTTCCCTTGTTTCTAGGTATAGTGAATTAATCATATACTTCATATACCATTAGGTCTGTATTTGGCTTCCATATCATGTTCCTATATTAGTCATGGAATCGACTCGAAGGCACTGGGTTGGGATATTAGTCAGAATTTTACTACAATAATGATGCATAAAAGACAACCACAAAATCTTAGTGACATGTAATAAAAAGTATTTCATGCAACTCTACAGATCAGCTGGGTTTTGAGTTCAGGTTGTTTCCATGCATCTCTTAATTTCCTTGGACAAGTTGAAGGGGCGGCAGACACTTGAGGCAAGTTCATCTCATGGTAGAACTTCAAGCTTTCAGAGGAGAAGTCTCTTACAGACTAGGCTGGGAAACACCACACTCACACTCATATCCACATTCCATTAACCAAGTAACATGGCCAAGACTAGTGTCAATGGGTCAGGAAATATACTCCTCCCATGGAGACAGTGTAGGTCTGTGGGGGGGGGGCAAGCAGGGGAATAATGTCAATATTTGGTGACTAATAATCTAATCTACACAAGTTGCATTCACTCATCCAAGAAATACTTTCTGGACACAAATATTTTTTTCAGATACCAAAGCAGGATGTCAAAGTATATGCATTCTAGTTGTTGTTAGCTGCCATCAAGTTGGTTCCGAGTTACGGTGACTTTATGCATAATAAAATGAAAGATTGCCATGTCCTGTAACATCTTCATGATCTTTGGTATTTTGAGTCCATTGTTGCAGCTATTGGGTTATTCCGTCTCACTGAGGGTTTCCCCCATTTTGGTTGGCTCTCTACTTTACCAAACATGGTACCTTTTCCTAGCAATTGGTTTTTCCTGATGACATGTCCAAAGTAAGCAATTTGAAGTCTCACCAGCTGTCATGGATTGAATTGTGTCCCCCCCCCCCAAAATATCTGTCAACTTGCCTAGGTCATGATTCCCTTGTCCGATTCTATGATTGCCTATCATTTTACGATCTGATGTGGTTTCGCTAAGTGTTGTACACCCTATCACTATGATGTAATAAAATGTATTAGCAGAAGTTATGTTGATGAAATCTATAAGATCAGGTAGTGTCTTAAGTGGATCTCTTTTGAGATACAAAAGAGAGAAGTGAGAAGAGAGACATGGGGGCCTCATACCACCAAGAAAGGAGTGCTGGAGCAGAGCATGTCCTTTGGGTCTGAGATTCCTGCACTGAGATGCTCCCAGACCAAGGGAAGATTGATGACAAGGGCATTCCTCCAGAGCAGACAGAGAGAGAAAGCCTTCCCCTGGAGCCGACGACCTGAATTTGGACTTGTAGCCTACTAGACAGTGACAGAATAAATTTTTCTTTGTTAAAGCCATCCTCCTGTGGTATTTCTGATATAGCAGCATTAGATGACTAAAACACCGTCCTAATTTCTAAGGTACATTTTGGTTGTATTTCTTCTAAGACTGCATGAGTAAACATTCATTCTATTGGGAGTCTATGGTATATTCAATATTCTTCATCAACACTGGAGTTTGCATGCATCAATTCTTTTTCTAGTAGTAGACAGAAATAGATACACATAATTACATATATAGTTAGATGGTGCCTTGCTCTCTGAAGAAAAATTAAAAAAGTAGGGTAAAGGACAAAATAGTAACTGGTTCAGGGATGAAGTCTCTCTATCATTTCTAGAAGCAGACTGCTCAAAGCAAATGAACTGGCTAAAGCCCTAAAATAAGAGATGAGTTAGTATCCAAAGAAGAAACCTCAGCAAAATATAGCTGTAATACAATGAAAGAGCCCAGTGATGTAATAGGAATTGAGGAGCACACAACAATGGAGGCCAGATGGAGTTGGGCCTTGAGTTTAATTTTAAAAGCTTTCCATTCAACTCAGGTTTTTGTAAAATTGAATAGAACCGTAATAAAATCTAACATACTTTAAATGGATTATTCCATGTGCTTTATGGTACAAAGATGGGCACAGTAAGACAATTTAGATAGATATTACAAAAGTACAGGTGAGTAAGTATGATGACTTGAACCATCAAGTATGGAAAATAGCAAAAGTAGCAAAATCCTGAAGACAATGAGCAAATGCTGAACAATGCATTCTTTGAGAGAACAGTGGAGTCAGGGATGCTACTAAAGCTTTGGTTGAATAAAGGCATCATTTATTGATAGGATGAAGATTGAGCAGGAAAATATCTTGGAGAGCCTAATCAACCTTTCAACTTCAAATACGTCAACTTTGAATACTTAACATATATCCTCATGGAGAGATTAACTTGGAAGTTGATATTCAACCATAGATTTCAGGGAAGAGATTCTATTTGGAGATATAAATTTGGTAGTTGTAAACATAGAGATAGAAATTAAACAATGACATAAACGATTTAGTCAAATGAGAAGTCTGTTTATTTAAATAAGGACACAGCACTGTTCATTTATTACAAAATGTCAGGTATCTGGTAGGGGCTGTTACTTATTTTTTAGTACTACTCTAGCTACTATTGGGCCTTTACATACCTACGTAAGTTTTAGAATTAGTTTGTCATTTTCTTTACAAATTTTGTTGTGATTTTTATTAGATTTGCATAGAATATATAAACAGTATTGATGGAATTTAGTCTTCTTAACCATTAACTTTCTATATCTCAAGAATTATTGAGATCTACCTTCATGTCAATATTATAATTTTATCCGTGAAATCCTTGAGTGGATATGTGTGTTCATGAGTGTAGGAGTGTGTGCATGCATGTGTGTGTTCATATACACGCGTGTAAGTCTGTTCACAGATATACATTAACAAAATATAATCAATAAAATACAAAAAAAAACACTGAATAGAAAATACCTAAACTAGAAAGCTACTGAACCATTAAAATCCAAAGCAAATCACTGTCATATAATTTTTATGTTACTTTTATCAAAATAGCAAGAAACTTGCAATTCTTATACTTTGTAATATATTGCAGACACAGGGCATAGTGAGGGTAAGGAGTTTCCAGGGGCAATCTCTAAGTTCAGTCTTTCCCTATCCCAAATTTCAAGATGAATAGATGTTGATGAGTCAGCAGAAATGTCTTCCCCCTCTTGTCTGGCTTTCATATTTGTGGTGCCTAAAAGTATTCTGTACCTTGTCTGCTGCACCCTTGGACTTGGACCCTGGGGCATCTGCCCTCCTCTGCTCCCCTTTTGCGATGCTTCTGTTTAGACAATGGAGAATATAAAATAGAACAAAACCGTGTGATTAATAATAATCATAAGAATTCTAGTTGCATGACCAAGAACAAGTTACTTAACCTCTCTGAGCCTCAACTTTGTCATCTGTACAATGGCAGTAACAACAGTAACAGATTCAATAGAAGTAATAGGTTTTGACGTTGTGAGGATTAACTAGTTGCCATCCAACTGATTTCATCTCATGGCAAACCCATACTCTGTAGGGCTTTCAATTGCTGTGACCTTTTGGAGGTGGATCACTAGGTCTTTCTTCTGAGGTGCCTCTGGGCAGACTGAAGCCACAAATATTTTGGTTAACAGCAAAAAAAAAAAAAAAAAATTTTTTTTTTTTTTTTAGTGCAACTAGGGACTCCCTGTGAAAGTTAAGTGACTTATTATAAACAAAATGTGTAGAACACTGCTTGGTATATTGTAGTTGCTACTTAATTGTTATCAGAAATTGTTATCAATATATCATGAATATTTATGGCATTATCACTGAAACATTTGATAAAAAGAAGAAAAATATAAAGTTGGACAAGCCTCACTTATGCATATTATTTAATACCATAAATCAAATCCCAGAAAATGAATGCTGTCAGTAGATAAAAAAGATACTGTATTTTAAACGTATATTTGTAATTACAAAATTCCTAAGATGGCCCTACAATAGGACCAGTACAATAATCCATTCATTAAAAAATATTAAGTAAGTGCATATTGTTTGTCAACTGCTGTTTCAGGTCCCATAGAAACAGAAGTAAACCATCAGACAAATCTCTGCCCATCAGAAACTTACATTCCAATGTAGAAATACACAAAAAATGCATATACAAATAGAGATACAGTAAAATTCAAAGTAATGCTAATGCTTACAAAATGAGCAAGGCATTGAAGTAGAATGTTAATTTATAGGTTAAATTAGTTGGTCAGCAAAGTCCTTTCTTAAGAGTGATATCTGAGCAGAGATCTGAAAGAAAGGGGAGAGACAACCAACAGGAAAATATGCAAAAAAAAGAAAAAAATGCTAGGAGAGAGAACCAACCCCAGTCCAAAGGCCTGGAGGCAATGAAACAAAACAAGGAGGATGCACAACAGAAATCAAGGGAGAGAGGGGTGCCCTGTAGTGAGGTGAGAGATATGTCCAAAAGACTATCATGGCAGCCTAAAGGACTTGGATTTATTTAAAATCTTTGAAAAGATTTGATCAGAGAGACATGTCACCTGAGTAATGTTTTAAGAACTTTCCCCTGGTTGTTGTCTGATTAGACTCTAGAGGGAAAAATTGAAGGTTGGGAGAGCAGTTAGGAGGCCCTTGAGGTGTCTGAGCAAGCTGTAATGGCAGCCAGGCCCAGGGTGTTGGCAAGGGAGTAATTTAGAAGTGGGCAGATATGGAATCTATTCTGAAGATACAACCAACAGAAAGTGTTGTATATAAGATGTTAGAGAAAAACCCTGACATCACATAAAAAAAGTGGGGGATAAATATTTTTGGTAAAAAATAATACAAATTCCCATAGAACACTAAATACAAACATACTAATTTTTTTTTGATAGTCTAGAAGAGGCAGAAAAAAATCTGTAATATGATAAAATGCATACATAGTTTAAATGGAAAATAAAACACTGTTAATGTTTTCCATCAATGTTACAATCAAACATTAAGGATCAAATACTCAACATTTTTCTTGGAAATTGTAGACCTGGATATCATGGCAAACAACACTGGAACCAAAAATATCTTACCTTTGAAAAGCTAGCAAAAACGAATGGTATTTACGTATGATATAATCAACCTGAAACACTATTAGACTCAACTGAAAAATCATATGAACTAAAAAGAATGCTCAGAAAGTATAATTGGCACCCCATTAATATAGATAAAGTATAACCCTGAAGAGTTACAAATTTTATTTTCTCATAAATAAAAAATGCAACAAAATTTATACATTTCCTAAATCTAAATTATCAATTTAGATTTAGGAAATGTATTTTGTGATATTTATATAAAACATTTTTTCCTTGAACTCCACTTAAACCAAATGAAACCCATTGTTATTGAGTTGATTCCAACTTACAGCAACCCTATAAGAGAGATGTAACTACTCAGTAGGATATTCTTGCTGTACTTCTTCCAAGACAGATTTTTTTTCTCCTTTTGGCAGTCCACGGTACATTAAATACTCTTCACTAAAACCATTATTCAAAGGCACCAACTCTTCTTTGATCTTCCTTACTCCTTGTCCAGCTTTCACACACATATAAGGCAGTTGAAAACACCATGGCTTGGATCAGGCACTCCGTGGTCCTTAAAGTGACATCTTTGCTTTTTAACACTTTAAGGAAGTCTTTTGCAGCAGATTTGCCTAAAGTAACATGTCATTTGATTTCTTGAATGCTGCTTTGATTGTCACTCCAAGTAAAATGAAATCCTTGACAAGTTCAATATTTTCTCCTTTTATCATGACGTTTCTTAGTGGTCTGGTTGTGAGGATTTCTGTTCTCTTTATGTTGAGGTGTAATCTATAATGAAGGCTGTGGTTTTTGATCTTTATCACTAAGTACTTCAAGTCCTCTTCACTTTCAGTAAGCATCGTCTTGTCATCTGCATATCACAGGTTGTTAATGAGTCTTCCTCTAATCCTGATGCCAAATTCTTCTATACAGTCTGGCTTCTCAGGTTACTTGGTCAGCGTACAGATTGAAGAAGTATGGTGAAAAGATACAAACCTGATGCACATCTTTCTTAACTTTAAACCATGAAGTATCCCCTTGTTCTGTTGGAACGATTGCCTCTTGATCTATGTCCAAGTTTCTCATGAGCAAAATTAAGTGCTCTAAATTCCCATTCTTTGCTATGTTATCTGTAATTGGTTATGATCCACACAGTCTAATGTCTTTGCATAGTCAATAAAACACAGGTAAACATCTTTCTGGTATTCTCTGCTTTCAGCCAGGATCCATCTGACATCAGCAATGATATCCCTCATTCCATATCTTCTCCTGAATTCATCTTGAACTTCTGGCAGTTCCCTGTCAATACACTGCTACAACCACTTTTGAATGATCTTTAGCAAAATTTTGCTTGTATGTGATATTAATGATATTGTTCAAGAATTTCTGCATTTGATTGGACCTCCTTTCTTGGGAATAGGCATATATATTGGCTCTCTTCCAGTTGGTTGGCCAGGTAGCTCTCTTCCAAATTTCTTGGCATAGACAAGTGAGCACTTCCAGTGCTGCATTTGTTTGTTGAAACATCTCAGTTGGTATTCTATCAGTTCCTGGACCCTTGTTTTTTGCCATTCCTTTCAGCATAGCATGGACTTCTTCCTGCAGTACCATTGGATCTTGATCATATGCTACATCCTGAAATGTTGAACATTGGCCAATTAGTTTTGGTATAATGACTCTGCGTATTCCTTCCATCTTTCTCTCGATGTTTCCTGAGCTGTTCAATATTTTGCCCATAGAATCCTTCAATATTGCGACTTGCAGCTTGAATTTTTCTTCAGTTCTTTTGGCTTGAGAAATACTGAGAGTTTTCTTCCCTTTTGATTTTCTAGCTCCAGATCTTTGCACAGTTCATTATAATATTTTATTTTGTCTTTCAAGCTGCCCTTTGAATCTTCTGTTCAGCTCTTCTACTTCTTAATTTCTTCTATTCCCTTTAGCTACCGGATATTTTAGAGAAAGTTTCGAAGTCTCTTTTGACATCCATTTTGGTCTCTTCTTTCTTTCCTGTCTTTATGATACATATAAACCAAGTCATTGAGTCAATTTTGACAGAGTGGAACTGCCCCATAGGGTTTCCAAGGAGCACCTGGTGGATTCAAACTGCCGACCTTTTGACTGGCAGTCATAGCTCTTAACCACTATGCCACCATAGCACTCCTCAAATCAACATAAAAGTATAAAAATGAGCAAAATATATGTCAGGAGAGTCCAGTAGAAGATAAGAAGGCACTAATATATTCATGGAAATTTATCTAATTTCACTAAAAAATAAATTTAAATTAAAATGGCAGCTGGAATTCATCATTTTTCCAAATGGTTTATCAGCTATTGGAAGACTTAAAAATAGTAATAGAAATGGTCCAAGGGAAAGCAGGTGCCCTCAACCATTGTTGCAAATATGGATTGTGAAACTTTGTGATGATATATTTGCAGTTGTTTTCAATATTTATATTTATGCTAGAAATAATCCAAGTTAGGAATTCATAAAATGCAAATAAACAATTTTACATACTTTTCTTCATTACATTTTATAAGAGGATTTTTTGAATCAAAAAAAAAAAAAGGAAAGAATTCCCATGACTATGAATTTCCATCAGTCAGGCATGAGAACATAATGTCTACTTTGAAAGCATGAGGAAAACTTATGTTCTAACCTAGAAAAGTATCTATCAAATATAGCTAGACAAGAATGCATCAGATGCAGGCAGGGCCAAGATAGCGGAGTAGTCAGATGCTTCTGATAGTCCCTCTTACAACAAAGACCTGAAAAAACAAGTAAATTGATTATATATATGACAAGCTAGGAGCCCTGAACGTCAAAGGCAAAGTTAAGAAATTGGACTTAGCAACAGAGGGAGGGAGATATGGTTCAGAAGCAGCAAGAAGTTGCCGGACCTAACTCAGTGGGAACCAGCACCCCTCATCCCTGATCTGCTGGTGTGACTGCAGAAGGGCTGGCAGTAGCTTTCTGTGCACGGTTTCCCCAGCCACAGAGAGCCAGTGGCACAGAGTCTACTCATGCCTCCAGAATCAGAGAAGAACAGCGCTCTCGGCATAAGTGCTAGCATTTAATTCACTGCACAGATCAAATACCTCCCCTTTCAAAAGAACTCTCTCCCATTTATCTGATCCCTCACCCTCTGTCCCAGGCCCCCAAGCTGGCTTCAGTGACATTCGATTTCCCTGGGCCTGAGTTAGGTCCTGGCATGCAACCAGAGCCATTGGAGAAGAAACAAATTAACAAACAGGGAAAAAATAATCTGATGGCTCTCCTAAGCTGGAAACTCAGGGCAGAAGCAGCTCCTCTCCAGGCACAAGTGGACCATAGACTTTGAATGGCTTTCACCCCTGCATAGAACTGTGTGGCCCATTTCAGGAGCTGGGTTCTTGTTACAGTGTAAGGGCGTGTGGCCTAAGGTCTGACTTTAACGGTTTCAGCTGTGCAGTGGTGAGGTGGGTTCTTGATGCTTGACACTGCTCTATTAAGCAGGGTCCTCACCTACCCAAATCAGGGGCCTGAGGACTGGTGGCTCCACCTGCACCACCTAGCCACCCATGTCAGGGGTACAAGGATAAGTGGTGTCTCACAGTCCTTACAGTTAAAAGTATCGGGTGTCAATGGTATGGCTGCAGAGCCCACCCACTTGTGCACTCTAGAGAACAGGGACATGTCTTCCTCACAAACACTCAGGGAAACGTTGTCAACCCCCTACCTTGCTCAGAGTGTGACCACCTGATGCAACAAGAGACCTGTGCATACACCAATCACCACTGCTCCTCAAAGACAGTAGGTGAGAGCCTACACCACACACTTGGTGACTAACTACCTGGAAATCTGAGCTGAATCCTTACAAGAAAACTGAATGGACTTCTAGGCTCATATATCTGATAACAGCTCTAGCCATCTGGTGACAGGACGTTAGAGCTTCAAAGGCTCCATTAATCAAACCAACTAATTTGAGCAGCCTATTAAGTATTTCAAAACAAAACAAAGCAAGAAGCTAGGACACAGTATGCAAACATACAGAGACAACAGTCAATATCAAATCACATAAAGAAGCAGACGATGATCATGTCAGCAAGCTTCCAAAGCAAAGAATTGAGGAATCTTCCAGATGAAGATATATTCCTAGAATTACCAGAGGTAGAATACAAAATAATAATATACAGAACTCTTCAAGATATCAGGAAAGAAAAAAAAGAGCTCAGGCAAAATGCAGAACAAGCCAAGGAACACACAGATAAAGCAGTTGAGGGAATTAAGAAGGTTATTCAAGAGAATAACGAAAAATTTAATAGGCTTCAAGAATCCTTAGAGACACAGCAGTCAGAAACTCAGAAGATCAACAATAAAATTTCAGAATTAGACAACTTAGTAGAAAGTCAAAGGAGCAGAATTCAGGAAAGTGAAGTCAGAATTAGTGAGACTGAAAATAAAATACTTGGCACCAATATATTCAAAGAAAAATCAGATGAAAGAATTTTAAGAAATGAAGAAACCCTAAGAATCATGTGGGACTCTATCAAGAGAAATAGCCTACAAGTAATCAGAGTACCAGAACAGGGAGGAAAAACAGAAAATACAGAGAAAATTGTGGAAAATTTGTTGGCAGAAAACCTCCCAGATATCATGAAAGACGAGATATCTTTCCAAGATGCTCATCTAACCCCACAGAAGGTAGATCTCAAGAGAAAGATATCAAGACATATTATAGTCGATCTTGCCAAAACCAAAGATAAAGAGAATTTTAAGAGCAGCTAGGGATAAACAAAAAGTCACCTGTGAAGGACAGTCAGTAAGACTAATCTCGGACTACTCAGCAGAAACCATGCAGGCAAGAAGGCAATGGGAGGACATATATAAAGACTTAAAGGGAAAATAATTGCCAGCCGAGAATTATATATCCAGCAAAACTGTCTCAGATATGAAGGTGAATTATGGCATTTCCAGATAAACAGAAGTTGAGGGACATTGCCAAAACCAAACCAAAATTACAAGAAATTCTAAAGGAAATCCTCCAGTTAGAAACTCAATAACATCAGATAACAATCCAAGACAAGAACAGAGGACAGGGAAACCAGATATCATTCAAGACAGAGAAATCACAAAACTAAATCAAAGTTAAAATGCTCAGAACAGGTAAACAGACATCATGAAGTAAAAGATGACAACATTAACTCAAAAAAGAAGAACT